>NC_088883.1:21251409-21290666 GCF_032884065.1 Artemia franciscana | reverse complement strand
AATCGAATTGGGAATTGCAATATTTTAAATTGAAAAGGCAGATCCGTTGGAATCATGGGAATGCGAGGAATAAGAACAGCCTCACCCTCAAAAGGCCCTGTCAAGATTGTGGCCTCTATTAGGTTTTCCATTGTTTTTTTTAGCAAACCCACCAAAGCAAAGCTTTGGTGGGTTTATATTTCTTAAAAGTATTATTGGTACGCCTATTTTAGTTGTAGCACGTGTGGTGGAAACCCTGAAAGATCTATGGAATTTAAAAATTCAGATGGATAATTAACCGCTTCAT
Source organism: Artemia franciscana (assembly GCF_032884065.1). NCBI lineage: Eukaryota > Metazoa > Arthropoda > Branchiopoda > Anostraca > Artemiidae > Artemia > Artemia franciscana. The sequence goes on along the minus strand of NC_088883.1, from coordinate 21,290,380 downwards.
TTGGTTCCAAAACTGTGTCGACTGACTTGTAAAGGACTGCCTGGTCTCAAATCTTGGTCAAAACAATATTGTTGATTTCGTGGACGTCTATATTTTTGGGTGCGAGAATCGCTCTTTCACTTAGCCATTTATTATTTTTATAATTTTTTAGAATATTCGGAAATACTTTTTCAATCAATTCATTTTTGGACGTCACTAAATTACAGAAATCAGCAGGTAGTTGTATACGTCCTGAAATTGAGTCTACTGGGAGCTTTCCGTTTCCAATTGCCAGCAATTGATCTGAAAATGTTTGACCAGAGTCATCGTTTTGCAATCGGACACGCATATTTGTATTTAATTTTAATATTTTTACGTGTGCCCATAAATTAGAATTTTTCAGGCAAGCATTCATTTCGTCTGCAGGAGTTGATCTAGGTATTATAGGTAATGTTTGCCTTAAATCTCCCGCAAGCAATATTAATGTGCTGCCAAAGGGTTTCGACTTCCCTCTCAAATCTTTCAAGCATTGATCCAGAGCCTCGAGCGATTTTTTGTGTGCCATTGTGCACTCATCCCAAATAATAAGTTTGCATTGCTGCAATACTTTACCCATCCCAGATGATTTGGAAATATTGCACGTGGGAGTTTCTGTAGAATGCAAATTCAGAGGCAATTTCAAAGCGGAATGAGCGGTTCTTCCACCAGGCAGCAATGTTGCGGCTATTCCGGACGACGCAATTGCCAACGCTATATCATTTTTTGATCGAATTGATGCCAGAATCAGTTTTATCACAAATGTTTTACCAGTACCTCCTGGCGCATCCAAAAAGAAAATTTCTCCAACGTTGTTATCGACAAAATGCATTATCGTATCATAAATGTCTTTTTGTTCCGACGTTAACTTGGAAATGTTATTTTGTACATACGACAATAGATCACTCGTACTGTAACTTTGTTCACGATCCAATTCTACACATGTCGAAACAGCAGCGATACGGTTAGGTGAAGGCATTCCCAAAACCTGAAGAGGTTTGTTTGCCATATGTACGCACAAATCTTCTATAATAACTAAAGTGTAGTTATAAATTTCTGATGTAAAATCAAAAGTCATATCTGACGTCTCTAACAGTTTTCGATGGGGTATATCTTCGGACATTTTTGACTTATATTTTTCCCATAACTCTGTAGGAGCTGATGGAGAGCAAGTTGTTAAAATGATGCCAAACAATGCACGAATTTGACTTGGGGTTGACGTTTCGCACGCGTCATTGATGCAGTTATCCCAGTATTGGTCATTCTCCAATAAATTCAGAGCTTGGCATGCACTACGGTAAGTGTCATGTATAGTACCGTTTAAAGTTCTCAAATGCTCAAAGGATGTCGGACCGGGTACATTCACCAAAAGCAGGCGTAGAAAGAAGCATTCATGTTGATTGGGGTGAACGGTGTAGAGTCTTCCTATCGTGGTATTTTTGAAGATGGTAGGTTGGCCGTCGACTGACTTACCCTGTTTTCGACGTTCAAATACTTTATTTTTAGTATTCCACGTGTAATACGAAGGCACTTCAGTATACAGCAGTTTTTTTGCAAAAGAATTATTTTTGCAAAGCGAAAAAAAAGCTGTTAATGTTGTATCCGGTGGATTCAGGACTCTTTGTTGCACGTTGGTTTCCGTGAAATAAACACGTTGACCATTATGTAAATGTACCGCTAAGTGAACAACAGCTGGACTACGTTCATGTATCGGAAATGAAAGAATTCGCCAAACAGCTTCATTACTGCTTATGTATCTTCCAGCCTGATATTGTACGATTTCGTCGAAACCTTTGATTTCGGGCTGCAAGCCAAAAACTGCCATGTCACTGCCTTTGTTGACGTATTTACATATGTATTTGATTGCCTTTACGGAGTTACAGTATTCAACGTTTATGTTTGCATTAAATGTTTTTGATAATAATGGGGAATATGGAACAACTCACTAGTTATCTACTTCGATGGTGGTATCGTTACGCTTCTTTATTATTGCTGTTTTACCGCCATCTTCAGTAGATCTTCTTCTATATTGTGGGTAACCATCATTGCCAGTAATTGTGTTTGATACTAAAAGTCGAGGATATTGCTTTGTGCACCTTCCTTTGGCCATGCATGGTGAATTTTTGTTCAGTGCACCGCAAGGTCCATGTATCATTTTTTACAATAATATCATGTAAGCCCTTATCGACATTTTTATCAGGTATTTCAGCGGAAATAACATCATCAATTTCGTTCGAAGTAATTTTTTTATGTAGCCAGATTAATATATGTGCGTGTGGCAAACCTCGTTTTTGCCATTCCACTGAGTACATCCAGCATCGCACTGACCCAAACACTTCAAGTTTTACTATGTGGTTTATCAGTGATTTCAACTTTTGCCGGAAGACAGAGGCCGTAATGTCATGCCTATGAACCGCCGATTGTCCTTGAAGTAAAAGCTGCAGTATCTCGTCCCAAGATTGATTACATGTAAATGTAATAAATAAATCTGGACGACCATAGAGACAAACATACGCAATAGCATCTTGAGCATATTCATGCATATGACGGGGACTGCCAGCATATGACGAAGGTAAAATTGTTAATCTTCCAACGTTTGTGGTATTACCGTCATTTATAACTGCATCTCGCAAATGAATGTATTGTTCAGAGCGGAGCTTGGTCTGATTCAGGCGGATATATAGCAAACGTTCTGATTCAATTTTAGCATACATATCAACGACAAATTGGTGAAACAATTCACGGCATTTTAAAATATAATTTTCTTCATCCTGCCGAATCATTAGTCTATAGGAATAATAATTCATTGCACTGCATTTCTTATTCACTTCTTTGTTAGTGGCTGGATTCATCAATTTAATATTAAAGTGATAGCCGTCGGCTCCATCCCAAAAAATGATAGGATATTGTAGGGCATCGTAACATCGATGAGTTTCAGCAATTCTTAACAACTGAGCGTTTCGCTTATGAAGAATAATATCTCGAGGTAAAAACTGATCACCGACCATAACGATTGCCACTTCGTCGATAGTTGGAGCAATGTATCTACGCACATGTTGGCCAGGAGGCGTTTCGTCAGCGGAAATAACAATTTTATGCGTATCAGTAGGCATCAAATCGATGGCTGTTTTGAACAGACGCACTAAATTATTATTTTCGTGGAAAAGATGTTGCAATTGGGAAACGATTGTCCTTTCAACGTTGGGAGAAATTTCACAACGTGCATTCAATTCAGAATTTCTATCACTGATGAAGTACAATTGTAAAAATTTATGATTCTCGCCTGAGAATGGTAGAAGGGACCCTGCTCTATGATAAATTTGCCCTTTTACTTTGAAAGTAGACATAAATTGATCTGGATTTTCGATTTGGGCTCCAAACGACGTCATTTGGAAACATGAGTTGTATTTTCTGATTTGTGACAAAAAACGCTTAGATTCTGACGTAGTTCCAGTAAGGAAAGTCTTCAATGGCTCTGGTGGTGCAGCCAATAGAGGAAGTTTAACTTTTCCTGAGGCGCAACACATTCCCATTGTTTCACCATTGAATTTAAAGGCCTTGCAATAGGGACAAATCTTAGACATTGTCCCGATTTGAACACATCTACTCAAGCTATAATCATCGACTGGGTTGTACCTGAATGCCAGGTGATAACTTTCAGGTTGCTCTGATTCCTCGGCACGCTTTCTTTTCTTACTTTCTCTATCAGCAGCAAGCTTGATTTCTTGCTGTTCTTGTGATTCCTCGGCACGCTTTCTTTTCTTACTTACTCTATCAGCAGCAAGCCTGATTTCTTGCTGTTCTTGTAATTCCTCGGCACGCCTTCTTTTTTCACTTTCTCTTTTAGCAGCAAGTCTGCTTCCGCGTTGCTCTGGTAGTTCCTCGGCACGCTTTCTGTTCTTTCTTTCTCTATCAGCCTCAAGCCTGTTTCCTTGCTGTTCTTTTGATTCCTCGGCACGCTTTCTGTCCTTTCTTTCTCTATCAGCCTCAAGCCTGTTTCCTTGCTGTTCTTTTGATTCCTCGGCACGCTTTCTTTTCTGACTTTCTCTATCAGCAGCAAGTTTTTTGGCATAGACTCTTTGAGCATCTTCATCGGCTTTTGCCATTGTAAGTTCATCAGTCATTTTAAACTTAAACATTAATAGATTTCTACGTGAACATATGTCTTAAATATCTTGAATGACGTCACCGTCATAGCAAAAATGACGACAACTAACTTGATGACGACAGTCAACACAGAAACATGACGTCACCTGACTGACAGACAGACACACAGACAGACAACTTATTTTTATATATATAGATTCACAGGTGGGACATAGGGACACAACTACAATGGCGCGTAACTATATATATATATATATATATATATATATATATACACTAGCTGTTGGGGTGGCGCTTCGCGCCAACCCAACACCTAGTTGGTTGGGGCGCTTCGCGCCCCCCCAAGCCCCCCCCGCGCGCGTAAGTCATTACGCGCCATTGTAATTGTGTCCCTATGTCCCACCTGTGAATATAGATATATATATATATATATATATATATATATATATATATATATATATATATATATATATATATGTTTTTAACTACGTAAAACTTGCGAATATATAAAATTCTTTGCTGTCCCATCGTCTGTGCATATAAATAGATTGTCAGGTTTACCGACTCTTGAACATGCAACGCATAATGGTCCATGGGAAAACAATCCGTATTCAGATCTATACCTCATGATTCTATTGATTGCCCTTGAGCTTTGTTGATGGTGATTGCTCATCGACCATTTCCTTTGTTGCCGTCGTCATTTATATATCCCCCTGTGCCCCCCGGCGTCCCCGTTGTAGTTGTGTCCCTGTGTCCGGGTCGTCATTTATATTCCCTGTGTCCCCGTCGTCATTTGTGTCCCGGTGTCCCAGTCTGTGATTTCTATTTGAGTGTCCCAGGCGTCATTTATAATCGTCAGGATATTGTAGGGCATCGTAGCATCAATGAGTTTAAGCAATTCTTGTCAACTGATTGTTTCGCCTATAAAGAATATTATCTCGAGGTAAGTTGCGTATCAGGAGGCATCAATTCGATTGCTGTTTTTAAGCAGAAGCACTAAATTATTATTTTTGTGGAAAAGATGATATATATATATATATATATATTTTCTTTTTAGTTTTTTTGTAGTTTTTACCTTTTTTAGTTTTTTTCTTCTTTTGTATTAATGCTAAAGCCAAGGTTCAAACCTGGAGCCTCTCGGACCTAGAACCTGAAACATAACGCTTTACCAACTCAGCTACTTCGGCGTGAATACATTCGTTTTGAGCAGCTTCCTCGGGTGTTGCCATTGTAGGTTCTTCAGTCATTTTACAATTAGAAATTTCTCTTTCAACGGTCTTCTTACAATTAAAAATTTGTCTTTGAACGATATTCTTAAATACCTGTGTCCTGATCGTCATTTATATTGCCTGTGTCCCGGTCGTCATTTGTGTCCCGGTATCCCAGTCTGTAATTTCTCCTTGAGTGTCCCGGTCGTTATTTATATTCCCTCTGTCCCGGTCGTCATTTGTGCCCCGTTCTGTAATTTCTCTTTGAGTGTTTTTTCTTTTTAGTATTTTTTAGTTTTTTACATTTTCTCTTTTTTCAGTTTTCTTTTTCTTCTTTATTTTTCAGCTTCACTATGAAATACATATCGCCGAACCTTTGTTTTTTTAACTAAAATCTGGTAGGCATTGATGACCTTATCCAAGTCAAGATCCCAAACCCAATCATCATCGCTATCATTTTCAGTTTTGATATGTTTTGACTCTCGCTGTCCAGGTGGATCTTCATCTAACTGCGCGGTTTTGCGTTCTTTAGCCTCAAGCCTGTTTCCTTGCTGTTCTTTTGATTCCTCGGCACGCTTTCTTTTCTGACTTTCTCTATCAGCAGCAAGTTTTTTGGCATAGACTCTTTGAGCATCTTCATCGGCTTTTGCCATTGTAAGTTCATCAGTCATTTTAAACTTAAACATTAATAGATTTCTACGTGAACATATATGTCTTAAATATCTTTAATGACGTCACCGTCATAGCAAAAATGACGACAACTAACTTCATGACGCCAGTCGACACAGAGACATGACGTCACCTGATCCACAGACAGACAACTTATTTTTATATATATAGATAGATAGATATAATTCTAAAATTGTCAGGTAATTTTCTATTTTGAAATAAAAACTAAAAATTATTGCTCAGACAACATAAATATTTTTGATATTTACATAATAGCTTTAGTGGTTCTGGACTAAAAACTAAATATGCTAATCAAATTGGGAATTGCAATCTTTTAGGTTGAAAAGGCAGATCCATTTTAATCATGAGAATGCGTGGAATAAGAATAGCCTCACCCTCAAAAGGCCCTGTCAAGATTGTTGCCTCTATTACGTTATAACAGACATATCACGTCATTTGTGTCCCGGTGTCCCGGTCTGTAGTTTCGTTAGTCGACAAACATGACGTCAGACGACATACAACTTCATGACGACATCCAGCTCAATCCTTATAATGACGTCAGTCGACAAACAAGACGTCAGTCGACACACAAACATGACGTCAGTCGACAGACAGACAAACAACTTATTTTTATATATATATATATATATATATATATATATATATATATATATATATATATATATATATATATATATATATATATATATATATATATATATATATAGATATATATATATATTCACAGGTGGGACACAGGAACGCAACTACAATGGTGCGTAACTAATATGGCGCGTTATGACACGCTCGCGGGGGGCTTGTGGGGGCGTGAAGCGCCCTCTCCAACTAGGTGTTGGGGTGGCACGAAGCACCTCCCCAACAGCTAGTTTTTTCTAAATATTGTTGTATCTGAAATTAGGATTTTTATTTCAGTTGTTTTCTAACTAAAGACTTGTCCAATAGATGACACGTTCAAGATTAGAGATTTTGACTTATTTTGCGAAAATATTGTTATATGAATTTTTCGGTTTTCTCCATCCGAAGCACTGTGGGCTCAGTAAAAGCAAAATAAAATACTATACAAAAATGAGTGTAAAATTAACACCAAATTTCATTTTAGCTTAAAAAGTTGAATTACTGGAATTCATCTAAATATTAAGACGTAAGTATTAAAATAAATGTTTTGGTTTTGCAATTGATACAGAAAAATATAGATATATTGTGAAAAACCTACAGGCAAGTAAGATATTATAACTGTATTAATTTTTGTAGTTGCTATTTATAAAAAAAATCCTCTTTTCCTAAAAAATTAATTCGAATTCCTGAAATGAATATTAATTTAAATCTTAAGTTAATTTTTTCTTAATCCTGTTTGATCTAAAATTAGTAGTTTTTTACTACTAGTTTTTTTGCTAGTTTTTTTTTACTTGTTTTTTAACTTAAGATTTGTGCAATATTGACACGTTCAAGATTAGAGATTTTGACCTTTTTAGCCAAAAAAAAGTTCTCTGAATTTTTTTGGTTTTCTCCATCTGAAGCAGAAAGAGCTGAGTAAAAAAAAGAAAATAAAATGCAATGCAAAAATTGCTATAAAATCTATAAAATCACTTTAAAAAAGCGTCACATATAGATACGAAGCTCATATATACACAAAAAACGATAAGTCCAATCTGTTACTTCCATGGTTTCATCCACTGCTATTCATTTTCCAGGTCTTGGATATTGCACAAAAATTGAGTCACAAAACTGTTAAAATGAACTAAAAACAACCCATGAGCAGTAAATATTCGCAGCAGACTATGTGGCAATGTACCAGTTATTGGAACCTACACACATGGTTTTTAGTTAATGAAAACAGCTTGACTAGAGCTGACTAAAATTCAAGAAAGATACAACATTCTAACGTACATGCACTCGAGAGAGGGTACCGATTCATGAGAACTTAGAAAGGGGCAATGTTTTTTCGTCTGTTTTGTAAGATACAAAAAGGGGGTTCTTCAATTTTATTTGCTTTATTAATCAAACATCTTTGAAAAAAACTTGAATAGAACACAAGGGACAATGAGAATCCATATATAGCACCTATAATACTCATATGGTGGAAACACACAGCCTAAATGTTTTACATAGACGGTGGCAATCGTAAAATAATTTGTAGCTGTAAGAGCCAAAAACAGTAGCACTTTTAAAAAACCACTGCTTGTCATCAACCATACGTGCACCACCACGATGAAGGTGAAAACAACTAAGTTTTTAACTATATCATAATAATCGTAGATAGCCATAATAAGTCCGTAAATAGCAATAAGAATAGTAAACACTAAGGCTTTTAACAAGCCACTGCTAGTCATCAAAACTATGTTTAGCACCAAGGCAATAAAAAAAACGACAATAGGATTAAAGCCATCTACTATATGAAATAGATATGTCATATATATCTTTTGCATAGCTTTTTTACATGTATCCATAATCGATGAATAAGATTTATAGGTTAAAACGGTCTAGCGAAATGCTTAAGAACTAAATAAAATAAAATATATTTTAAGATTTTCGTGTAAACTTTTTGGTTCAGTTCTAAAAATAGAAGTGTTGCAAAAATACTATGGATATTTATGCATTTTATGTAATAGGATTAAAGGTTTTAACTAAGAACCAATAATTTAAAAATGATTAAAAATTTTTTAAGGCGATTCTCCCCGTTTTTATTTATAAGGCACTATGCCGGTCCTTGATGAAGTAAAAAAGAAATCCAGGTTTTATCTTAAATACGCAAGATGATGTTGATAAGATTCGTTACTCAAGTGTTAAACAAAATGCATTTTTTTTTAAATTGATTTTATTTAAACATAATTTCTGTGTCAATTACAAAATTTTCTAAACGCATTACATAAAGTATCAATTAATTTTAAACGGGAATTATATAAGTTTTATTGGTATCTTGAATGCAGAGATAGCTGAAACCTAATAAAGAACAAAAAATGGCACATATTGGACTTACTTAGCTGCCTCATTCTTTGGGGTTTGTCTCTTACTACTCCAAATAAGAAAAACCTATAGGCTTTTCCTGTTTATAATTTCCGTTGAAAAATTTTTTTCTTCAAGTATTTTATATAATTATATTCAACAGTGAGCTATTATAGTAAAGTAAATTCATCTTGATTTACATACGTAATAAATTAAAATTAATTATAAATATGCGCGTCTGATTGAAAAACGATCACTCTGGTGAAAAATTTTCAGGTCAATCGCTAGCAATTGGAAACGGAATGTTGCCAGTTGACTAAATTTCAGGAAATATACAACTGACAACTTAATTCTGTAATTTAGTGACGTCAAAAAATGATTTGGTTGAAAAGGTATTTCCAAATATTCTAACCAATTATAAAAATCCTAGATGGCTAAGTGAATGAGCGATTCTGGCAGCCAAGAACAAAGACGTCCACGAAATCAACAATATTATTCTGACCAAGATTCGAGACCAGGCCGTTATTTACAAGTCAGTCGACACAGTCCTGGAATCAAATGAAGCTGTTAACTATCCATCAGAATTTTTTATTTCCCTGGATTTCCCAGAGCTTCCGCCACACGTGCTACAACTAAAAATAGCGTACCAATAATACTGTTGCAAAATATTAACCCACCAAAGCTTTGCAATGGCACGCGACTTGCCTTAAAAAAACAATGGAAAACGTAATAGAGGCAACAATCTTGACAGGGCCTTCTGAGGGTGAGGCTGTACTTGTTCCTCGCATTCCCATGATTCCAGTGGATCTGCCTTTTCAATTTAAAAGATACGGATTTTTTCCCCATGAACAATTATATGTTGCATGTTCAAGGGTCAGTAAACCAGACAATCTATTTAAATACACCTACAATGGGACAGCGAAGAATGTTGTATATCCACAAGTTTTACGGAATTAAAAATTAGCACCTTGCATATGTGCTGCTTTAGAGGGGGGGGGGACTTAGGCTTGCGGCTCAGAGCAAAATTACCAAAAGAAAGCGTGTTGATGTTTTACAAGAGTAGCACGAAACCTGGCTTGCGGCTGAAAGAGAAAGTAAAAAAGGAATGCGTGTCGAGGAATTACCAGTTGTATAACCACAGGTTTTATGCACTTAAAATTAAGCACCGTGCACACGTGTTCCTGGAGCACGTTTCGGAAAAAAACTAAAAAAAAAGAAGAAAAAATAACAATTAAAAAAGGTAAACAACTAAAAAGAACTAAATAGAAAAAAAAAAAAAAAAAAGAATTAAAAAACAAGGGATTACACGAATTCAAAACATTAAAAAAGAAAACCAAAATTTTGAAGTTTAGTAGATATCATTGTTAGAAGTTTTACTTGCTTTAATAATCAAACATCTTTAAAAAACTGGGATAGAACACAATGGACAGTGAGAATCCATATATAGAAGCCTGCCACGTGCCGTTCTGGGGCCTGGCGGTGAAGTCGCTGGGTCCCAGCTAGTATTAAAATAAAAAGTAATTTTTAACAAAAACAAAATCATCACATGTATGATGATTTATACCAAAAAACGGACTCTTGTCTATACTAACTTGCGTAATCAACTTGAGTTAAGTAAATAATTTCTGAGACCACACTGGCTAATCATGACAAAACACAAAATCGCAAAGAAAAGAAGACTGAGGACAATAAACAGCCAGCGAAAAAATTGAAAACTATTCAAATATTTAGGTCGAGACCTTCATTTGACCGTCCTCGGTGCAGAATAAACTGAAAAAAAAATACAAAAAAAAACTTGAAACAGAACACAAAACTAAAATATGATGACCTTTTCTCGGTAACGGTGAAAGGGTAACTAAATAAAAAAATAAGTCTAAATGACATTTCACAATTTTATCTTACTTGCTTAATCTTAAAGGCTAATCTCTTTCTAGGTAGAATATTATCAGATATTTTATTTGATTTCGCAACAAAATTTGTGGATTTATATGAAAACGATCAGAATTAATCATTTTGTCATAAATGGGACTTTCTCCCGTGAAATTTCTCCCGTGTCTCTATCGAGAGCTACCTTTTGGTGTATGTGCATTTTTATCTCAACTGCTCCCCAGAAAACTTGCATGAGACCTTTAACGGGTGCAATAATGGAGGTGCTGTCAAATAAGTTGAAATGGTAAGGATTATCGTACAAATGTTTAGCCAAGGCGGAATAAAAAAATCTCAGGCCTTTTGCGTAGGCTCCTGGCCTTGTTTATTGAAGATCTATGTTCTAAAAGCTTCTCTCCTAGTTGCTGTTGGATTCTTCTAATATAAAAACAGCCACAAGAAAAGGGAATTCTATAAACACTACTAGATAGAATGGGGCTGGTTTTATCTTTGCCCTTATTGAAAAAGCTCTGTATTTTATTTGAGAGTTTAAAAGTGACATTAAGTTTATGGTTATTAAGGATTTTTTTTTTAGTTTGTCACTTAGTTTTCGACTGTAGGGTAGAACAGTGAAAAGTTTCTTCTCATCCATCCATGGGATGATATCTATTAGGGTGTGTTGAGCTGATAACTTCTTTTCAGCATTTTTTTTTGTCTTTTCTCTACAATGGTTTCGAGTAATTTTATAGGGTATCCATTGCAAAATAAAATATCTTTAATATAGTTCGATTCGAAGACTATGCGAGGCTCTGAGCACATTCTTATAACTCAGTCAATCAAAGAAGTATTAGTAAATTCTCATTGCAAATGGACCCTAGGGAAGAAAACCAAGATATTTGCTAATCTCTTTGTATCTATTAATATTAAGATCAAATGTGTGGGGTCAATCTTAGAACAATTGAGAGAGCGATAAAGAGAGCGGGGTATGAAAAACACAAGACAAAGTCTGATCTACGCAATTCGTGGTAAGCTTCCTGTAGTGTAGAATTCTTTGACCATTATTAAATAATATGATGCGGGGCTTTAGCAATGTCAGCGATTGCATAATAAGGGAATTGGTCTGATAAGAAAGTTTAATAAATTGGTTAACGAAGAGATATGAAAGAGTTCTTAGTCGAGAATCATAAAAAGTTGTCGCCAAGCGAATAAAAAAAGGATTGATTTTCAAGTTGATTAATCAAACGCATGCTTCACCTTTCACAATAATAATTGATATTAGCCTATGCTCTCATTAATAGCTTGACTTTGTAATTCTTGGCTTGAAAACGAAATGAATTTAGATAAAAAAAATCGTAATTTTTGCCAAATTTTCGAACTAATTGATGTGCACATCCTCCTAATATTATCAAACCTGCTTGACATTTCTTACGCAAACATTTTACATCACTGGCACTCAGAGAGCATCCACTAGTATTTCACCGGAAATTTTTCGCCTTAACAAATTAAACACCAAAAAATATATTGAGGAAAAAAAATCAGGTTTATAGTTAGGTGTCAGTGGACAATAAGCTAAACAAATTCCGACAAAAGCAAGAAAATGCTATGACACATCGTTGAAAACATGAAAATGGCAATAGATCAATTTGAATAAAAAGAAACTGCTTGGAAAAATGGCCAAATGCCAACACAATTCAGAGCATATCCGAAAGGTGGGTCGGATCATCATTGATAAGTGTTAAAACCGAATAAAAGACAATCACACAGCATTTATATAAGAAAATATTTTGGTTACTTAATCTATAAATACAGTGTCAAGAAAGAATAAAAACAAAATAAAGTAAATCAGTGGCTAAACACAATCCAATAGGATTCATCAAAGGGATACTACTAATATGTGTAAATTTCACAGCGATAATATGTTAGAGAATTGAGACCCACATAAATCTTCCCTTAACTCACCTGAAAAAATACCCTCAGCCTTCCAAGCTTATTCTCAATAACGCTTGTCTCCGTATAAGGTAAAAAATAGTCTTGGTTACACTGTCTGGCGCAGGAACAGTTGGAGCTGGACCACTCACCAAAGAAGAGTAGATTGTCAACGGCTAATGCAGCTTTACTATACGACTCTGGAGATAAGCAATAATCTCCTGGTACTCCTAGAGCGGTAACAATTTTCAAAAAGAGCAGTTGACTCAGAGAGTCCAGAGGTAATTTCAAAAAGCCAATAGAGAGATTGCAACAATGGTAATATTTATTTAAAGAAAAATGTATTGCATAAAAAGAGGCATTTAAAGAAAAGAAAATAGAGATGCTAAGACGAAAAAATGGGCAGGAATAACGTGACATGGTAAGTCAACTTTAACCCTTTCATGGCCGATGTCTCTTATAAGGCTCACAATGATTTTCGGCCGATGCTTGTTTCTAGTTAACAGGACTGAATTTGATTAAGTGGAAATTTCTTCATTCCGTTAAATGAACTAAATCGAACGCAGATAGAGTAGAAGTTTCTGCCGTATAGTGAGAGAAAAATATTGTGAAGTTCGCTAATATTAAAAGATTAAGTCGGTTTTGTCTTTTATCACATTTTTTCACTCTTGTATTGACACACACTTTTTGTCAATTGGTCTCTAAGATTCATCTGCCACAGGAGACGTAAAGTGCGAAAGTAATTTTCTGAAAATGTCCGTATATTATAGATGCGTTTCAGTTAGAATCTGCTATGTGATTGTATTTGCTTTTATTTTTGTTACTGTAAAAGATAAATTTACTCCATATATTGAGGCGTCAACTGCTGTATTAACCGAGGAGGCTATGGAAAGTACTGAACAAAGTCTGCGAGAGGCACTGAAAAAAAGGCGCGAAGGACGACTATGGAGAATAGACCTTAGCAGTGTAGTATTCTATGTCCCGGAGCTAGACGGCAAACTCTCTAACCTTGATTTGGAAGACTCCGAGAACGAAAGAAACCCTCTTCCTCTCAGAGAACCAGATCAATAAGAAAAGGGCAACCATTGTGAAGAAAGCGATGACGAATTATCATCTACCACTCTGTGGAAGAAGCATAAACGCACATGAAGTCCGCAAAAGTACTATAATCTGAAGCTGAGGCTGATGTCACATCAAACTCTTCGGAAGACCAGAGACGAGTATGGAATAAAGCTCTAGTACCAGAGAAGGACGTCAGCTGAATAGGACACATTTCAAGTCTCAACTCTTTGTTGGTGACTCCAATTGCCTACTACTAGAAGTTTTTCGACTCGGTCATCACAAGCATTCCTGTAAAAGATACAAACCGATATACATTACAACAGAAGGCGTTGGAGCTGAAATGAACATTTAAAGAAGCGGAACAGTTCCTTAGAATTCTTCTGCTTATTGGCATCGTAAGGCTGAAGCATAGGATGATATACTGAGAAACACCTTAACGTTATAATAATAATAATGTACTGCAACAAAAAGGCTTTGGCCTCTATTAGAATGTACCGTCAAAACTTTTCTTGAAAGAGCTGTTAGAGTCAGCCATAACCACTTCTTGGGGGAGGATGTTCCATTCCTTTACTATTTGGGTTGCTAAGGCCCCTTTTCCAACTTCTTTCTTGAAAGTGTTTTGTGTTAGCTTTTTGTGTTAGGTGTGTCCTTGCAGATTGTTTGTGTTGAAGAAGAGTGTTTCCTCTGGTCGAATGTTATTGTAGTACTTATGAGATAGTGTGAAAGTACCAATTATTTCACCTTGGAGGAGTCTATAGTAGATAGAAGTAAGTATCAGCTTTTCCCATCGTTTATAGTAGGAGAGGACTTTTAGTTTGTTAAAGGTTTTGTTAATTTTCGCTAAATCTCCTGAAGGGAACACATGTCTTTTTGAAAGTGAGGTCCTATTGTCGTGTGACCAAACTCAATGATAGGCTGAGCAAGAGACTTGAATAGAGTTTAAAAAAAAAGCTGAAAATCGTTTGAGGGAAAGTTTCTAAGAATATGTCCAACTACTTTCGAAGCTTTGCTCGCGATGAATTCGTAGTGGCTGGTGAATATTAGCTCAGTGTCTATTATTACTCCGAGGTCCTACTCAAAAAATGTTTTTGGTATTGGACTGGTGTTAAAACTATAGGTTGACTTGAAATTCTGTAGTCCAAGGCAGAGGTGGGAGCATTTGCTTGTTTTGAGCTCCATTTCCAACGTTCTTTTCCAATAGGCTATCTTGTTTAGGTCGAACTGCAGCTCTTGAATATCAATTAGGCATATGATAGGTATAAAAAGCTTTGTACCGTCAGCATAAAGTGCGATGTCTGAGTTGATATTGTCAGGCAGGTTGTCTGGAAAAAGATTGAAGAATGGGCTCAATGACGCTACCTTGTGGAATACCGCTACATACTTTTGTTACAACTGTGCTATTATAATCATCTACTTTCACCCTCTGAGTTTTGCGTACTAGAATATTCCTCTAGTCACTGACACCATGACATTTGACCGCTTCAAGGTAATAGGACATTTCTTTCAATTTAATAACGGCTCGAAGCCAATCAGGCAGGACAACGCAGAATACAACTCCTCTTCAAGGTGCAACCATTGCGCAATAGACCACAGGAGAATATGTGAAAAATCCCGAACCAAGAACGTAAATGCGTGAGGAGCAAATGCTCCTATTTAAAGGCCATCTCTGCTTCAAATAGTATATGGACGACAAGCACCGCAAGTGGGGGATGCACAAAAGCCGGAACTAGCAGTACAGTATATGATTTCGAAGTCTATAGCGGAAAAGGAATGTGGCGTTACGTCTAATTGAAAATCTTCCTAAGAACCAAAACTTTAAGATTTTCTCTTACACCTTTTATAGCAGCTTTCATCTCGTAGAAAATCTTCAGGAAATGGGTGTTGAGTTAGTTAGGATAGTGTGAATAGACCGAATGCGGAGAGCGAAACTCCCACATCTAGAAGTAAACCAAAAAATGAGAAACCCGAGAAGAGGATCGCTTGATCGGCGAAGCGTGCAACATTCTAGCATTGTCTTGACGAAGTGGTACGACAGTAAGCCTGTTCATCTCATTTTTTCAAACACCGGGCCTGACCGCACTGATTAATACAAACGAAGAGACTCAAAGACAGAGCCCCTCAAATCGACTTGACTAGACCTCATGTCGTCGACTAATATAAAAAGCTTATGGGTTAGGTTGACTTGAGTGACACTTTGATCCAGCTATACTGCACTGACACAATGGGGCAGAAATAGTACACGTGTCTTATCTACTAGTTTCAGGAGGTGAGTGTGGCAATTGCTTAGCTGCTTTACAGGCCGAAACATCATATTGATGCTGAAAAGCCTCTGTTACTAGTTCGTTTTCGCGTTGACATCGCAGACTGGCTGCTGAGAGGTTGATTGTGCATGCAGTGAGAGATGAAAGACCACTAAGTGAGTTTCCTGCTACTTTCCGATCCCATAAGAAGATGAAGAGTTACAGTGTTCCTAATTTCAGTGTTCGCTAAGATAGCTTTGTCCACTGGCCCAAGATAGTCGAAGAACAACAGAGATACAAGTCCTGTACAAAACATGCTTAAACTTTTATCACGTGTCTGAAGTGCAACGTGCACCTTTGCCTTATTAAGAACAAGAACTGTTTCAAAACATAATGCTCAAATTCTTGAGTGGACACTTGTTATTATTTAGGTGATGAGCGTTAAAAGAGTCATATTCCATGTAAAATAAATATTTGAAATAAATTATTTTTCTTCTTTGTAACCTTGTAAAAGACCTTTATTAAGCTAGAAATATATATATTTAAAAATATATATAAAATATACAAATATATAATATATGATATATATATAAATATAAATATATAAATATAAATATATAATATATATAAAAATATATATATAAAAAAATGTATATAATCTTTTCACGATTTCATATTCAGCCTTCAAAGCTTAAAATGAGCAGGATTGACTATGAATTGAGTAAAGAGATCTACTCTCTACTCAATTTCGAATTGAAATCGAAATGAATAAAGAAACCAAATTTACAAAAGAAAAGTAATTGCAACAAATACAGTGACTATAAGGTCCTCTATAGGCTAGGGTGCACTTACACTTTTATTTTGGAATTTATTTGCCGGCTGTGTTTTATTTTTTTTTTTTATTTGTCCTATCATAAACAAAATTTAAAAAGCTTGTCAGGTTTACAAGAAAAACAAAGGAAAAGAGTATATACATTTGTGACTTTCAAATTACTTTGATTAATTTAACATTTTCTTTTTGTCGCTGATTTTGTTTTGAATCGATTTTAACCAAAGGTATAGAGCATTGATACCTAAGCAAATCATTTAAAATGTTAATGGGTAAATAATGAGCAATCTATTTAGTTTGTAGGAAACAATATTTTAAACTGGTGAATAAATAAATGATTCGTAGAGGAATATAAGAGATGGTAAAATCTTGTATTTTATCTATAGACGCACTAAAATGGGAAACAACTTAAAACAGTTTAAGTCACCATTATATTCTAAACAGCGATAAGATCAAAAACCCCTCTTCTCTTTTAGAAGATGAAAAATACAAAAGCAGTAAATGCTGAATCATTCAGAAAAAAACGAGCGTGAGACTCTTCTGGACAGAATAAAATAAACATAGGATACAACAAAAAACAACAGAGTTTTACAAAAACAAAAAAACATTAACAAATATTGATCTCCTCAAAAACTACATGGCCTGCAAAGGAGGGGATATATCCACATAACGTACTATTTAAAGATAATATTTAGATAGTAAAAAAACAAAAAAAGAAAGAAAATGGGGGAGGGAGTGAGAAAAAATTCAGCAGCTTATAAAATTAAGTATGATTAATCGACAGAAATTAGACCAGCAATTGATGGCCAAAAAGTCATCAGAAACTAGATTTTTATTACAAGTCCTTTGAAGGTGTCATAGGACACCTTGAGCCGAATCAGGAGGGGCACTCTATATAATGTGACTGGCAACAAAAGGGTTAAAATAAAGTTTTACTGCTGAAGTATGCCAAATTTCAATATTCTGAGAGCTACGGAGTTGATAATTTGACCAATCAGATATAAAGAATGAAGTAAGTAAAAAATAACTGAGAAGATGGCAGGGGCTGTAGAAAATTGAAGGATAGATAGGAAAGAATATAAAGCTTTTTAACATTCAGTAACGGGTTGGATGCAGAGCATTTATCACCTATTTTATATTTTTGACCTTATTGCAAGTATTAGAGAGCGGTTTAAGAGAAGAATGAGCAGTGGGTCAAAACTGGGCCATAAAAACATACAACTGAATTAAACTGTCGAAAAGGATTCTCAAAATTGGTGAAGAAAAAAATACGTTTCAGCTTTCATAGAATATCGAGGCTTCTTTATAACTTCATTTAAATGAAACAAATATGGTGCTCAAAAGATAAATTTTCATAAAGAAGGATGCCCCAGAAATGGACTTGGCCCTTCGTATGAACTTCAGTCTCTATTTTCCTAGAAGTAACAAGGCTACCATAATCAGTAAAAGCCAAAAGGTAATTCATAGAAAGGGAACTACGATTGTGGGAGCAGGAAAATGTAGAATGACATAGAAGACAACACAATTAAAATCTATTCATATCTAAATGTGAAAACCAGGTCATTTGCACAAATAATAAGCGATTCTTGAATTAGAACATTACTTGAAAATTATATAACCTTTAAAAACTGATATTCTGTTAAACTGTATTAATTCACAATGTAATTTCGTAATTAAAATTAAATTATGTAAACTTTATTTAACAAAAGTAAATTTACAATTAAAGATTATAGTTAACAATTATTAATAAAAGAGCGATGTTCTTCAAAAATTAGTTTGTAAATCTATCATTTAATTTTACAATTGGCAATTTTACATGCATTTGTCAATTAACTATGTCAATTTTACCGATGTAATTTGTCAATCTACCATGTCAATTTTACCAATGTAATTTGTCAATTAGCCACGTCAGTTTTACAAATGTAATTTGTCAATTTACCATTTAGATTTCGCCAATACAACCTATTGATTTACCAAAAAAAATCTATTTACCATGTCAATTTTACCAGTGTAATTTGTAAAATTGCCACGGCAGTTTCACAAATGTAATTTGTCAATTAGCCATTTAAATTTTACCAATATAATTCGTCAATTTACCATTTAAATATCACCAATATAGTTCATCGATTTACCAAAAGATATCCAGTAGTAAAATAGCCAGCTTCACCGATTCTTTGCCTAGGTTTCGTCTCCTTGTTCAGGAATAACCTTTGGCTTCAAACTTCGCTTAGTTCAGGCTGATCCCATTCTTTAAGAACATAAATTACTTGTGTTGTAGTGTGGTGTTGATCACTTGTGTTGAAGCTAAAGTGCTACTGCAGTGGTGCATACATTAAACTGTTGAAGTCTTTGTTCGTGTTCAACTGCTGACTAACTGGCAACTTTAGGCAACTGGCAACTCTGGCAACTGGCAACTTTAGGAGTCAAAAATGACTCCTAACATCGTTTGATATTATTATAATAATTTATCTACCCAGGTATGGATCCGAAGGATGATAATAGGGGCACATACCCCCGTAGAATGTCGAAAGCTACATTGATTGCAGGAGTAGAGGGGTGGCCAACTACAAATAAGGAAGGCTCGGGTTTGTTGGTTACCCCTCCCCAAACATGAACTATGTATCCCCCCTGAATCTATCCATGTAAAAAGAAAGTAGAACACTGTTGCTTTGACATAAAGAAAAGTCACGGTGGTCTTTGATTTCCATCACTTTTCTTACTGCGAATACATTTGTGGCACACAGCAAATTATATAATCTGATGAGAATCGATAATTCGCTAGAATTTAGGGCTATGGAAGGGGAGATATTTTTTTAAGAGGATGAGTGAATTCTTTAAAAGCCTCTAAAACTGCCTGTTTGTTATGAAATTGAATAGAGATGGATATACTATTTGGAGAGAGGGATAACCTGCCCTCTTTTGGTTCAAAATTCATAAACTGGGCCTAGAACGAGAACAATTGTTTGAGTAAAATGCAATTTTTTTGGAAAAAAAGGGGACAGAAGCACAAAAAAAGGTGCAGGAAAATAAGGAAGAAGAGGATATAATAAATGAAAAATTAAATAAAACAGGTGAGAAAACGAAGATTATATACATTTTAAGTATGTACATTAGGTATGTATAAGAATTATATAGGTGAAAAAAAAATCAAATATATTCTTTTTGCAGTATCTTTTCTCCTCTTGCACAATTCACTTCGAAAGGTTATATTTTGTTGTTGTTGTTTTTTTTTTGTTTTTTTTTTAGTACTGAAGACGACTTTGCGGAGGTCCTTGTCCAAATATTTGCTGGATTTTCGTCTTCATATTTTGCTCCTGTCTGACAATTCCCCATTTTCCCACCGATTTGATTCTATTTTCATGTATTATATCCTTTTCTTTCTAGGTTTCATGCGTCTCGTATAGCCAGTGTTGTCTTCGAACGTGTTTACGAAAAAAAAGATTTAAATTAAAAAGACTTTACCGTCCATGTACGGAAGTTTGCAAGGTGCTTTTGCTGCTAGAGCCATTACAAAACATTTGGCAACACATTCTGACCAACTATAGTCTTCTTTTAAAATGCATGGTCTTGACTTTGTATTTAATGTTTTGAACTGAAAAATAAAATATTATTCATTACCAATTACTGAAATAAAAACTGAAATGCAATCCTACTAGGAAATCATGTCCAGCAATTAAATCAGCAGCCGGAAAAAAATATGTCATAAAATCATGAAAAATAGATTTTATACCTTTCAAAAATAAATTTCACAGCCACAGATTAACCGGCTATTACAAGGTTTTTGGGCAGTTTCACATTTTCGTCAGTGTTGCCATGCCGATCCTTGAAGATATTAAATTTAAAAAAAATAATTTTTTTAAGCTGAAAGTAAGGAGCGACATTAAAACTTAAAACGAACAGAAATTACTCCGTATATGAAATGGGTTGTCCCCTCCGCAATCCCTCGCTCTTTACGCCAAAGCTTTTAATTGTTTTAAAAAGTAGAATTGTGGCAAAGAGTCAAACTTCAGCGTAAAGCGCGAGGGATTGCGGAGGGGACAACCCATTTCATATACGGAGTAATTTCTGTTCGTTTTAAGTTTTAATGTCGCTCCTTACTTTCAGCTTAAAAAAATTATTTTGTTTTAATTTAATTTCTGAACGTTTTTGAATTAATGCATGTTTGGTTTTGGCTCTCCGCACATAAATTATTAAAATGAAACTTGTATATTAATTCTTTTTTTTGGCTAAATGACTTTCTCTTAGTTTTGATCAGACGATTTTGAGAAATAAGGGGTGGAGAAGGAGGCCTAGTTGCCCTCCAATTTTTCGGTTACTTAAAAAGACAACTAGAACTTTTAATTTTTAATGAACGTTTTTATTAGTAAAAAATACACGTAACTTAAGAATTAACTTACGTAACAAACTTTCATAACCTTATATTTTTATTATGTATACGAGGGGGTTTGTACCCTCGTTAATACCTCGCTCTTTACACTAAATCGTAAGTTTTGTCCCAATTCTTTAAGAATGACCCCTGAATCAGAAAGGCCGTAGAATAAATAGTTGAAACTAGACCTTAGTTGCCTGTGCAACGGGAAGTGTTGCAGTAACTGTGCCCTGTTCCTTAGGGCACAGTTGCGGAGCAACACGTGCAACTGTGCCCTACGGGACACAGTTGCGGAGCAACAGTCTCCATTATGTCCTTCAGAGGACACTTTTCTAATGCGGCTTCGATTGTTATCTTGAAGCATCTTTGATATGGTTTTATTTCGAGTCCTACTAAACTGAGTTTGGTAAAATGTTTAGCTGGTCCAGAAATAAACGAGAATAACACAATAACACAGTTGACAATTCTGAATATTTATACGATGGATAATTACAATTTCAAGATAAACCAGAATTTCTTTAAATAATTGAAACTAGAAATCAAATTTAACTTTTAGAATTTGTCCTGTACAACAGAATAATACGATACAAATTAAATTGCCCCGAGGGCATGACAAAACTTCCAAATAGAAAAACCCAAAGAAGGAATTTTATTTCGGAGAAACTATTGTAAGCTCCAGTTGTTAGGAGATCGAGACCTGTCGAACCGCGTTGGAAAAAAAATTCTATCTGGTCCAGAACAGAAGTTACCTCTAGAACGTCGAAACTTCGGAAATTATTTCATAGAGAACGAAGCAACTTGGTATATAGAACACTTCACTTCTTCTTGCATACTTTTCATAGCACTACTCGACAAAAATATAAGAAACATCAAAATCGAAAATTTGAGAAAATTCCAAAAAAAAATCGGAACGATATGCACTTTTCCGGAATTATTTCCGGTAAATCTATAAGAGCTACGGAATTTTGTGCTCCGGTTCTCGAAGAGACAAATGAAAGTTCTACATGAGTTCAGCATAACTGTATTTCTAACAAGTTTATTTCCGAAGCTAGGGTCGTCTTAACTTGACGCCAAACATCGAACGCAGAGTTTCTAAGAAAAAAACGGTTTTATTTTTTTTATGGAAAACTATTAGAAATTTTAGGAACTTCTCTGGAACTTTTTTACTTTGTTTCACGTTTCCCTTCCCTCTGAAAAATCTCAAATTTTTAACTCTTACCACTTCGGAGCTACAGGTCGCTGATCACGGTGAAAAAAAAAAAAAAAAAAAAAAACTACGAAAGCAGTAGTGTTGCTCCGCAACACAATTACTAAAAATACTTTAGCATAAAGAGCAAGGTATTTATCTCCTCCTAAATACCTCGCTCTTTATGCTAAAGTATTTTTAGAACCCCTCATATGCGTAATTATCTCTGTTCGTTTTCAGTTTCAATGCTACTTCTTCCTTTCATTTGAAAAAACGTTTTCATGTTTATTTTTCATTGTTTTCTTATAGTAATGCTAGAGAATCCTGCGCCCTTTTCATTGAATTTTTCTTCCCCCATGACAGATTACTCCAAGGAAAGATCCTCCAACATAGCCCCCTCTCCTCAGCCTCACCCCCAGACAAAATAAAATACCCCTGAAAACGTCTGTACACTTCCCAATAACCATTACTATATGTAAACACTGGTCAAAGTTTGTAACTTGCAGCCCCTCCCCCAGGGATTGTGGGGGAGTAAGACATCCCCAAAGACATAGTTATTATGGTTTTCAACTATGCTGAACAAAATGGCTATCTCAAAATTTTGATCCGTTGACTTTCGAAAAAAAACGAGCGCGGGAGGGGGCCTAGATGCCCTCCAATTTTTTTGGTCACTTAAAAAGGGCACTAGAACTTTTCATTTCCGTTAGAATGAGCCCTCTTGCGACATTCTAGGACCACTTGGTCGATACGATGACCCCTGGGGAAAAGAAAAAAAAACAAAAAAAAAAAACAAACAAATAAACACGCACCCGTGATTTGTCTTCTGGCAAAAAATACAAAATTCCACATTTTTGTAGATAGGAGCTTGAAACTTCTATAGTAGGGTTCTCTGATACGCTGAATCTGATGGTGTCATTTTCGTTAAGATCCTACGACTTTTAGGGGGTGTTTCTCCCTATTTTCTTAAATAAGGCTAATTTTCTCAGGCTCGTAACTTTTGAGGGGTAAGACTAAACTTGATGAAACTTATATATTTAAAATCAGCATTAAAATGCAATTCTTTTGATGTAGCTATTGATATCAAAATTCAATTTTTTAGAGTTTTGGTTACTATTGAGCCGGGTCGCTCCTTACTACAGTTCGTTACCACGAACTGTTTGAAAAACCGAAACTAATTTGTTCAATTTGGCAACACTTTTCGTCCGTAAAAATTCAAACATCAACAATCTGTTAGTTCTCCACTACTACTTACAGCACTCCCTCTTTATTATTTCGCCCTACAAATTCAAATGGAAAACTTATTTTTTGCTGATTTTTCACCTCATCATTTAATTTTAAAATATTAATAATTATTATTTAATACTCATTCATGCATTTATTATTTATTTTTGTTCGTTGGGAGTCCCCTACATGATGGGACTTGCCTTTTCCTAGATTGTACGTACACCTTAGTTGTATATTTGGCTGAAAGTCAAAGTTTCGGAAGTTGAACATCGTTAAAATCAGAAACTATGAAGGATGTACAGTATTGGCATTTAATTTGTATTAACTTTTATTTTTTATTTAGGTCGTCTTTAATTCTTATTTAAGCTTTAACTTTCAGCCGAATACACAACTATGAAGCACAGTATTGGCATTGGCATTTTGTTGAGGGGGTCAAAGGGTGGGGGTTGCGTGGAACGATCTTTCCATGGAGAAGTTTTTTAGGGGGAAGAAGAATTTTTATCTGAAGGGGGTGTCAGATTTCCCAGCATTATTTAAAAAAAAGTCAGAAATTAGATAAGAAAAACAAGTTTTTTCAAGCCCTTTTATAAAGCACTTGAGGGAGGTAATGTTAATTGTGTCTTTAAATAGAAACGTATAGAAAAGAATACAAAAATCAAACTGTGTAATAACTATGACTGTTTTGTAACATAAGATTATCTGACTTTGAACCCCGGAATTCATTCAAATTTCAAGAAATAACTCATGATAAACTCAGATTTAAATTCATTACAGGACTTTCGATGAGGAAAATTTTACGAAATCGAATATTTCCTTTCAATAAATGAAAAGTTTTAGGGACTCTTGTAGCAACACAGAAACAACTAAAGGTTGAGTTATTTTTTAAAGTGTATCTGACTAATTCAGACCCCAACCTTCCCTGGTGGTTCAAGAAACCCTAAGGAAAAGGGGTTTATGTTGGGTTTACAAAGGATTTCTAGGTCTAAAACAATTAACTAATTACCAATTAGACTATAGGATGGTCAACAAAGAACCTCAATAAAGGACAAAGTAAGTTCAGCCATTCAAATGACTTGATTTAAAGATTAATTAATACAAATGTTTAAATGATTAGTCAAGATTTGAAATAAACTAACTAATTACCGATCGAACATAAATTCTCATGTCTTTTCCCCAGCCGCGGTAAACGGTACTTCCATGGGTTCGGATCCCGATTAAAGCCGAGTCTCTCGAGTCGTGTACCAACAGTTTCCAGCCATCATCAAGATTATAGAGACTCTTTTCCTTCTCTTCGAGCTTTAAGTAGAAATTGTTAAACATGCCAGAAAGTCTGAACTGAAGGGTCATCTACAATAAAAATCAAATTGAGAAGTTCAGAAAGAGAAAAGAGAAAATATAAATGGTTGTATGTAGAAGGGGGGCAGATGTCCTCCTTTAGAATTAAAATTTACACTAGATATGGCTGAAAAACTAGATGGTTGAAAAAGCAGATGATAAAAGGTAGATGGCTAAAAAAAGTAAAAGGTTGAAGGTTTACAAAAGAGTCATCTATAACAATAATCAAATTGTGAAAGTTCAAATTTAACAAAAAGGGATATTATACACGGGCGTATGCGGAGGAGGGGGAGGGACAGTTACCCCTCTAGAATCTCAAATTAAGAACAGATATGGCTGAAAAAGAAAATGGCTGAAAAAGCAGCTGAAGAAATATAGATGGCTAAAAGCAGTTGAAAAAAGCTATATAGCTAAAAAGCAGTTCATAAAAGGTAGACGGTTGACAAAAGAGTCATCTATGATTAAAATCGAACTGGGAAAGTTCAGATTTCAAAAAAAAGATAATATACATGGGCGTACAGAGGAGGAGAGGGCGCAGATACCCCCCCCCCTAGAATTTCAAATTTATACTAGATATGGCCAAAAAAGCAGATGCTTGAAAAAGTAGATGAAAAAGGGTAGGTGTCCAAAAAAGCAGTTGATAAAAGGTGGACGGCTGACAAAAGAGTCGTCTATAAACATTCAAATTAGGAAGTTCAGGTTGGGGAAAAAAAATCCATGTTTGCAAGGAGGAGGGGGGGAAAATGTTCTCCCTCTAGATTTCAAATTTATACTAGATATTGCCGAAAAAAGTAGTTGGTTGAAAAAGCAATTGATAAAATGTAGACTGTTGACAAAAGAGTCATCTATAATAAAAGTCAAATTGGGAAAGTTACGATAAAAAAAAAAAAAAAACACGAAAATATACAGTCATACGGAGGGGGGGGTCGGGGCAGATGACCCCCTCAGAACTTTACACTAGATATGGCTTAAAAAGAAGATGGTTGAAAAAGCAGTTGCAAAAAGTTAGATTGCTATAAAAGCAGTTGATAAACGTATACGGTTGATAGCAGATGATAGCTGGAATGAAAGAATAAAAGTCCAACAAGAAGCAATTATCCATAAAGTCTTGGAAAGACTTAGCTCTAATCTAAGAAGCTTATTGAGGACTTGTGATTTTTGGTGGATTACTTATTAATAAAGATTTCATAGGTATGATAGAACTTGCTGGTAATGTAAGGGTTTGTGAACTGCCGATATAACTTCAGCTTGCCCATCCTTAATTACAAAATTGGCTACCCCTCCCCCTTAGAGAAGAAACTACGTACAGCCATGAACATATATACTTTTCCTTTATAGTCCGTACAATTACAACCTTTCACTTAACTAACGTTTTATATATGTTGTTGTATTTTGTTATCTAAAACTTGGAAGTATATTTTTAGGCTTAAGAAATTAAACTACCCATGGAAGGGCATTCAAATGTACATGAAGGGAGAAACTTAACCCATGAATCCTCTTCGTTCGGAAAAATTAATTTGTACTGATAATTCAATTGGTGCTGAAAAGTAGAATCTCTTCTCTTCAGTGACGACTCTAGGCTGGGGCAAGGGGGTAGATGCCCGCCTCCAGTTTTTTGGCATCTAATATTAAATTTATTTTATTTTATATTTTTACACTCCAATTAAGATATCTTACCCTCCTAGACTATGAGGCCTAGAACCATTACCGCCTCTCTTACTGTTGAAACGGCATTTTTTAACTGGAAATTTTAATTTTGAAATATCAAATCATAAGAATAAATTGTTGAGCTTAAGCGTAAAGAGTAGGAGTTTGATGGGTGCGAATGCGATACCTTCCCTTTTACTTTGCAAAATTTTATTTTCTAATGTAAAGCAACTATATCTAAATGACCCTCATTTATCAAAATACAAAATTAAAACAGCGTAATGAGAAAGGGGATGAAAGGGATGTAGCCAACTCATATTTATAGTATAGCCTACTATTAACCTTAAATATGATTTTCAGAACAACCCGAGACTAAATATATATAAATAAATTTTAGTATACATCCTACATTGGTAGAAGAAACAGCCGAGGAAGCTGCTCAAAGAGTTAATGCCAAAACGCTTGCGGCTAATAGAGAAAGTAGGAAAAGAAAGCGTGCCGAGGAATCACAAGAACAGCGTGAAAACAGGCTTGCGTCTCAAAGAGAAATTGCCAAACAAAATCGTGCCGAGGAATCACAAGAACACCGTGAAAACAGGCTCGCGGCTGAACTTCTTCAACTGGCTGCACCACCAGAGCCATTGAAGACTTTATGACGTTATAGACTGGGACACTGGGACAGGGATAGAGGGAATATAAATGACGACCGGGACACTGTGGCGCTTCGCGCCACCCCAAAACCTAGTTGGTGGGGCGCTTCGCGCCCCCTAAGCCCCCCCCGCGCGCGTAAGTCGTTACGCGCCATATTAGTTACGCGCCATTGTAGTTGTGTCCCTGTGTCCCACCTGTGAATAGAGATAGATATAAATATATGTTTTTAACTACGTAAAACATGCGAATATACAACATTCTTCGCTGTCCCATTGTCTGTGCATATAAATAGATTGTCAGGTTTACTGACTCTTGAACATGCAACATATAATTGTCCATGGGAAAAACAATCCGTATTCAGATCTATACCTCATTATTCTAATGATGTGTCCCTGTGTCCCGGTCTTCATTTATATTCCCTGTGTCCCGGTCGTCATTTGTGTCCCGGTGTCCCAGTTTGTAATTTCTCTTTGAGTGTCCCGGTCGTCATTTATATTCCCTGTGTCCCGGTCGTAATTTGTGTCCCGGTGTCCCGGTCTGTAATTTCTATTCGAACAATCCCTGTGTCCCGGTCGTCATTTATATATCCCGCCTGTGCCCCCGGCGTCCCCGTTGTAGTTGTGTCCCTGTGTCCCGGTCGTCATTTATATTCCCTGTGTCCCGGTCGTGATTTGTGTCCGGGTGTCCCAGTCTGTAATTTCTCTTTGAGGTTCCCGGTCGTCACTTATATTCCCTCTGTCTCGGTCTAATGACGTCACCGTCAAAGCAAAAATGACGACAACTAATTTCATGACGTCAGCCGACACAGAAACATGACGTCACCTGATCCACAGATCCACAGACAGACAACTTATTATTATATATAAAGATATATATATATATATATATATATATATATATATATATATATATATATATATATATATATATATATATATATATATAAATATATATATATATATATATATATATATATATATATATATATATATATATATATATATATATATATATATCTAATATATATAAAAATAAGTTGTCTGTGTGTGTGTCGAGTGACGTCATGTTTGTGTGTCGACTGACGTCATGTTTGTCAACTGACGTCATTATAAGGATTGAGCTGTATGCGTTATGAAGTTGTTTGTCGACTGACGTCATGTTTGTCAACTGATGAAATTACATACCGGGACACCGGGACACAAATGACGACTGGGACACAGGGAATATAAATGACGACAGGGAACCTCAAAGAGAAATTACAGACTGGGACACCCGGACACAAATCATACCGGGACACAGGGATTATAAATGACGACCGGGACACAGGGACACAAGTACAACGGGGACGCCGGGGGCACAGGCGGGACAAATAAATGATGACCGGGACACAGGGATTATTTGAATAGAAATTACAGACCGGGACACCGGGACACAAATGACGACCGGGACACCGGGACAATGGGAATATAAATGACGACCGGGACACTCAAAGAGAAATTACAAACTGGGACACCGGGACACAAATGACGACCGGGACACAGGGAATATAAATGACGACCGGGACACAGGGACACATCATTTGAATAATGAGGTATAGATCTGAATACGGATTGTTTTTCCCATGGACAATTATATGTTGCATGTTCAAGAGTCAGTAAACCTGACAATCTATTTATATGCACAGACAATGGGACAGCGAAGAATGTTCTATATTCGCATGTTTTACGTAGTTAAAAACATATATATATATATATATATATATATATATATATATATATATATATATATATATATATATATATATACATATATATATATCTATTCACAGGTGGGACACAGGGACACAACTACAATGGCGCGTAACTAATATGGCGCGTAATGACTTACGCGTATATATATATATATATATATATATATATATATATATATATATATATATATATATATATATATATATATATATATATAAATTGTTTGTCTGTGGGTGTGTCGAGTGACGTCATGTCATCATGTCGTCATGAAGTCGTCATGTTTGTTATGACGATGACGTCATTTAAAGTATTTAAGAAAATCGTTCAAAGACAAATTTTTAATTGTAAGAAGATCGTGGACGGAAAAATGTTTAATTGTAAAATGACTGAAGAACCTACAATAGCAACAGCCGAGGAAGCTCCTCAAAGAGTCTATGCCAAAAAACATGCGGCTGATAGAGAAAGTAAGAAAAGAAAGCGTGCCGAGGAATCACAAGAACAGCAAGAAAACATGCTTGCGCTAAAGAACGCAAAACCGCGCAGTTAGATGAAAATCCACCTGGACAGCGAGAGTCAAAACATATCAAAACTGAAAATGATAGCGATGATGATTGGGTTTGGGATTTTGACTTGGATAAGGTCATCAATGCCTACCAGATTTTAGTTACAAAAACAAAGGTTTGGCGATATGTATTTCATAGTGACGCTGAAAAATAAAGAAGAAAAAGAAAACTGAAAAAAGAAAAAAGGTAAAAACTAAAGAAAAGAAACTCAAAGAGAAATTACAGACCGGGACACAAATGACGACTAGGACAGAGGGAATATAAATGACGACCAGGACACTCAAAAAATTACAGACTGGGATACCGGGACACAAATGATGACCAGGACACAGAGAAAATAAATGACGACCAGGACACAGGTATTTAAGAATATCGTTGAAAGACAAATTTTTAATTGTAAGAAGATCGTTGAAAGAGAAATTTCTAATGGTAAAATGACTGAAGAACCTACAATGGCAACACCCGAGGAAGCTGCTCAAAACGAATGTATTCAAGCCGAAGTAGCTGAGTTGGTGAAGCGTTATGTTTCAGGTTATAGGTCCGAGAGGCTCCAGGTTTGAACCTTGGCTTTAGCATTAATACAAAAGTAGAAAAAACTAAAAAAGGTAAAAACTAAAAAAAAACTAAAAATAAAATACTAAAAAACTAAAAAAGATAAAAAACTAAAAAAAACAAAAAAAGGTAAGAAACTAAAAACTAAAAAAGAAAAAAAACTAAAAAAACTAAAAAAAATGAAAAAAGGTAAAAACTACAAAAACAACTAAAAAGAACAACTAAAAACTAATAAAAAAAAAACTAAGAAAAACTAAAAACTGAAAAAGAAAAAAAACTAAAAAAAGGAAAAAAAACTGAAAAATAAAGGAGAAAAAGAAAACTAAAAGCCGGGACACAGGGATATGCCGCGTAACTAATATGGCGCGTAAAGACTTACGCGCGCGGGGGGGCTTGGGGGGGCGCGAAGTGCCCCCACAAACTAGGTGTTGGGGTGGCGCAAAGCGCCACCCCAATAGCTAGTATATCTATATATATATATATCTATATATATAAAAATAAGTTGTCTGTCTGTGGATGTGTGGATGGATGTGTCAGGTGACGTCACCTGAAAAAACTGGATCAGGTGACGTCAAAACTGAAAAAACTAAAAAAAGGCAAAAACTACAAAAAAACCTACAAACTAATAAAAAAAATAAAAAAGCTAAAAAATTAAAAAAACTATAAAGGTAAAAACCAATAAAAAACTAAAAAAAAACTGAAAAAACTAAAAAAAGGCAAAAACTATAAAAAAAAAAACTAAAAACTAATAAAAAAAGTAAAAAAGCTAAAAAACTAAAAAAAACTAAAAAAACTAAAAAAAGGTAAAAAACTAAAAAAAATAAAAAATAAAAAAAAACTATGACGACACTCAAAGAGAAAGCGACCAGGACAAAAGGAATGTTCGATTAGCAATCAACAAAGCACCGGGACACAGGGAGTATAAATGACGACCAGGACATAAGTAAAAAAAAAAATTAACAAAACTAAAAAGAAGGTAAAAACTACAAAAAAACTAAAAAGAAAAAAAAACTAAAAACTAATAAAAAAACTAAAAAATCTAAAAATCTAAATAAACTAAAAAAGAAAAAAAAAGGAAAAAAATAAAGGAGAAGAACAAAACTAAAAAACGAATGTATATACAGACCGGTACACCGGGATACAAATGACGACCGGGACACAGGGAATATAAATGACGACCGGGACACAGGGACACAACTACAACGGGGACACCGGGGGAAACAGGGGGATATAAATGACGACCGGGACAAAAAAACTAAAAAGAAAAAAAAACTAAAAACTAATAAAAAAACTAAAAAATCTAAAAATCTAAATAAGCTAAAAAAGAAAAAAAAGGAAAAAAATAAAGGAGAAAAACAAAACTAAAAAACGAATGTATATACAGACCGGGACACCGGGATACAAATGACGACCGGGACACAGGGAATATAAATGACGACCGGGACACAACTACAACGGGGACACCGGGGGAAACAGGGGGATGTAAATGACGACCGGGACACCGGGACAGGGAATGGTCGATTAGCAATAACCATCAACAAAGCTCAAGGGCAATCATTAGAATCATGAGGTATAGATCTGAATACAGATTGTTTTCCCATGGACCATTATATGTTGCATGTTCAAGAGTCGGTAAACCTGACAATCTATTTATATGCAAAGACAATGGGACAGCAAAGAATGTTGTATATTCGCAAGTTTTACGTAGTTAAAACCATATATATATATATATCTATCTATATTCACAGGTGGGACATAGGGACACAACTACAATGGCGCGTAACTATTATGGCGCGTAACGACTTACGCGCGCGGGGGGGGCTTGGGGGGGGCGCGAAGCGCCCCCACCAACTAGATGTTGGGGTGGCGCGAAGCGCCACCCCAACAGCTAGTATATATATATATATATATATATATATATATATATATATATATATATATATATATATATATATATATATATATATATATACAAATAAGTTGTGTGTCTGTGTGTCTGTCTGTCAGGTGACATCATGTTTCTGTGTCGACTGACGTCATGAAGTTAGTTGTCGTCATTTTTGCTATGACGGTGACGTCATTAAAGATATTTAATCATGAAGTTAGTTGTCGTCATTTTTGCTATGACGGTGACGTCATTAAAGAAATTTAAGACATATATGTTCACGTAGAAATCTATTAATGTTTAAGTTTAAAATGACTGATGAACTTACAATGGCAAAAGCCGATGAAGATGCTCAAAGAGTCTATGCCAAAAAACTTGCTGCTGATAGAGAAAGTCAGAAAAGAAAGCGTGCCGAGGAATCAAAAGAACAGCAGGGAAACAGTTTTGAGGCTGATAGAGAAAGAAAGAACAGAAAGCGTGCCGAGGAATAGAAAGAACAGCAAGGAAACAGGCTTGAGGCTGATAGAGAAAGAAAGAATAGAAAGCGTGCCGAGGAACTAACAGAGCAACGCGAAAGCAGACTTGCTGCTAAAAAAGAAAGTGAAAAAAGAAGGCGTGCCTAGGAATCACAAGAACAGCAAGAAATCAGGCTTGCTGCTGATAGAGAAAGTAAGAAAAGAAAGCGTGCCGAGGAATCAGAGCAACCTGAAAGTTATCGCCTGGCATTCAGGTACAGCCCAGTCGATGATTATAGCTTGAGAAGATGTGTTCAAATCGGGACAATGTCTAAAATTTGTCCCTATTGCAAGGCCTTGAAATTCAATGGTGAAACAATGGGAATGTGTTACGCCTCAGGAAAAGTTAAACTTCCTCTATTGGCTGCACCACCAGAGCCATTGAAGACTTTCCTTACTGGAACTACGTCAGAATCTAAGCGTTTTTTGTCAAAAATCAGAAAATACAACTCATGTTTCCAAATGACGTCGTTTGGAGCCCAAATCGAAAATCCAGATCAATTTATGTCTACTTTCAAAGTAAAAGGGCAAATTTATCATAGAGCAGGGTCCCTTCTACCATTCTCAGGCGAGAATCATAAATTTTTACAATTGTACTTCATCAGTGATAGAAATTCTGAATTGAATGCACGTTGCGAAATTTCTCCCAACGTTGAAAGGACAATCGTTTCCCAATTGCAACATCTTTTCCACGAAAATAATAATTTAGTGCGTCTGTTCAAAACAGCCATCGATTTGATGCCTACTGATAGACGCATAAAATTGTTATTTCCGCTGACAAAACGCCTCCTGGCCAACATGTGCGTAGATACAATGCTCCAACTATCGACGAAGTGGCAATCGTTATGGTTTGTGATCAGTTTTTACCTCGAGATATTATTCTTCATAAGCGAAACGCTCAAGCGAAACTCATCGATGCTACGATGCCCTACAATATCCTATCATTTTTTGGGATGAAGCCGACGGCTATCACTTTAATATTAAATTGATGAATCCAGCCACTAACAAAGAAATGAATAAGAAATGCAGTGCAATGCATTATTTTTCCCTATAGACTAATGATTCGGCAGGATGAAGAAAATTATATTTTAAAATGCCGTGAATTGTTTCACCAATTTGTCGTTGATATGTATGCTAAAATTGAATCAGAACGTTTGCTATATATCCGCCTGAATCAGACCAAGCTCCGCTCTGAACAATACATTCATTTGCGAGATGCAGTTATAAATGACGGTAATACCACAAACGTTGGAAGATTAACAATTTTACCTTCGTCATTTGCAGGCAGTCCCCGTCATATGCATGAATATGCTCAAGATGCTATTGCGTATGTTCGTCTCTATGGTCGTCCAGATTTATTTATTACATTTACATGTAATCAATCTTGGGACGAGATACTGCAGCTTTTACTTCTAGGACAATCGGCGGTTCATAGGCATGACATTACGGCCCGTGTCTTCCGGCAAAAGTTGAAATCACTGATAAACTACATAGTAAAACCTGAAGTGTTTGGGTCAGTGCGATGCTGAATGTACTCAGTGGAATGGCAAAAACGAGGTTTGCCACACGCACATACACTAATCTGGCTACATAAAAAAATTACTTCGAACGAAATTGATGATGTGATTTCCACTGAAATACCTGCTAAAAATGTCGATAAGGGGTTAAATGATATTATTGTAAAAAATATGATACATGGACCTTGCGGTGCACTGAACGAAAATTCACCATGCATGGTCAAACGAAGGTACACAAAGCAATATCCTCGACTTTTAGTATCCAACACAATTACTGGCAATGATGGTTACCCACAACATAGAAGAAGATCTACTGAAGATGGCGGTAAAACAGCAATAATAAAGAAGCGTAACGGTACCACCATCGAAGTAGATAACCAGTGGGTTGTTCCATATTCCCCATTATTATCAAAAACATTTAATGCACACATAAACGTTGAATACTGTAACTCCGTAAAGGCAATCAAATACATATGTAAATACGTCCACAAAGGCAGTGACATGGCAGTTTTTGGCTTGCAGCCCGAAATCAAAGATTTCGACGAAATCGTACAATATCAGGCTGGAAGATACATAAGCAGTAATGAAGCTGTTTGGCGAATTGTTTCATTTCCGATACATGAATGTAGTCCAGCTGTTGTTCACTTAGCGGTACATTTACAGAATGGTCAACGTGTTTATTTCACGGAAACCAACGTGCAACAAAGAGCCCTGAATCCACCGGATACAACATTAACAGCTTTTTTTTCGCTTTGCAAAAATGATTCTTTTGCAAAAAAAACTGCTGTAAACTGAAGTGCCTTCGTATTACACGTGGAATACTAAAAATGAAGTATTTGAACGTCGAAAACAGGGTAAGTCAGTCGACGGCCAACCTACCATCTTCAAAGATACCATGAAAGGAAGACTCTACACCGTTCACCCCAATCAACATGAATGCTTCTTTCTACGCCTGCTTTTGGTGAATGTACCCGGTCCGACATCCTTTGAGTATTTGAGAACTGTAAACGGTACTATACATGACACTTACCGTAGTGCATGCCAAACTCTGAATTTATTGGAGAATGACCAACACTGGGATAACTGCATCAATGACGCGTGCGAAACGTCAACCCCAAGTCAAATTCGTGCATTGTTTGGCATCATTTTAACAACTTGCTCTCCATCAGCTCCTACAGAGTTATGGGAAAAATGTAAGTCAAAAATGTCCGAAGATATACTCCATCGAAAACAGTTAGAGACGTCAGATATGACTTTTGATTTTACATCAGAAATTTATAACTACACTTTAGTTATTATAGAAGATTTTTGCGTACGTATGGCAAACAAACCTCTTCAGGATTTGGGAATGCCTTCACCTAACCGTATCGCTGCTGTTTCGACATGTGTAGAATTGGATCGTGAACAAAGTTACAGTACGAGTGATCTATTGTCGTATGTACAAAAAATAACATTTCCAAGTTAACGTCGGATCAAAAAGACATTTATGATACGATAATGCATTGTGTCGATAACAACGTTGGAGAAATTTTCTTTTTGGATGCGCCAGGAGGTACTGGTAAAACATTTGTGATAAAACTGATTCTGGCATCAATTCGATCAAAAAATGATATAGCGTTGGCAATTGCGTCGTCCGGAATAGCCGCAACATTGCTGCCTGGTGGAAGAACTGCTCATTCCGCTTTGAAATTGCCTCTGAATTTGCATTCTACAGAAACTTCCACGTGCAATATTTCCAAATAATCCAGGATGGGTAAAGTATTGGGCAGACGAAATGCATACTTGCCTGAAAAATTCTATTTTATGGGCACACGTAAAAACATTAAAATTAACTACAAATATGCGTGTCCGATTGCAAAACGATGACTCTGGTCAAACATTTTCAGATCAATTGCTGGCAATTGGAAACGGAAAGCTCCCAGTAGACTCAATTTCAGGACGTATACAACTACCTGCTGAATTCTGTAATTTATTGACGTCCAAAAATGAATTGATTGAAAAAGTATTTCCGAATATTCTAAACAATTTTAAAAATAAAAAAAAATAATATAAAACAATTTTAAATAAAAAATATGATACATGGACCTTGCAGTGCACTGAACGAAAATTCACCATGCATGGCCAAAGGAAGGTGCACAAAGCAATATCCTCGACTTTTAGTACCCAACACAATTACTGGCAATGATGGTTACCCACAATATAGAAGTAAATCTACTGAAGATGGCGGTAAAACTGCAACAATAAAGAAGCGTAACGGTACCACCATCGAAGTAGATAACCAGTGGGTTGTTCCATATTCCCATTATTATCAAAAACATTTAATGCACACATAAACGTTGAATACTGTAACTCCGTAAAGGCAATCAAATACATATGTAAATACGTCAACAAAGGCAGTGACATGGCAGTCTTTGGCTTGCAGTCCGAAATCAAAGATATCGATGAAATCGTACAATATCAGGCTGGAAGATACATAAGCAGTAATGAAGCTGTTTGACGAATTCTTTCATTTCCGATACATGAACGTAGTCCAGCTGTTGTTCAATTAGCGGTACATTTACAGAATGGTCAACGTGTTTATTTTTCGGAATCCAACGTGAAACAAAGAGCCCTGAATCCACCGGCTACAAAGTTAACTGCTTTCTTTTCTCTATGCAAAAATGATTCTTTTGCAAAAAAAGCTGCAGTATACTGAAGTGCCTTCGTATTGCACGTGGAATACTAAAAATAATGTATTTGAACGTCGAAAACAGGGTAAGTCAGTCGACGGCCAACCTACCATCTTCAAAGATACCACAATAGGAAGACTACACCGTTCACCCCAATCAATATGAATGCTTCTTTCTACGCCTGCTCTTGATGAATGTACCCGGTCCGACGTCCTTTGAGTATTTGAGAACTGTAAACGGTACTATACATGACACTTACCGTAGTGCATGCCAAGCTCTGAATGTATTGGAGAATGACCAACACTGGGATAACTGCATCAATGACGCGTGCAAAACGTCAATTCCA
This sequence comes from Artemia franciscana, assembly GCF_032884065.1. Lineage (NCBI taxonomy): Eukaryota > Metazoa > Arthropoda > Branchiopoda > Anostraca > Artemiidae > Artemia > Artemia franciscana. The sequence continues at coordinate 21,253,284 of NC_088883.1, read as the reverse complement.
AGTCAAATTCATGCATTGTTTGGAATCATACAAACAACTTGCTCTCCTTCAGCTCCTACAGAATTATGGGAAAAATATAAATCGAAAATGTCCGAAGATATACTCCATCAAAAACGGTTAGAGAAGTCAGATATGACTTTTGATTTTACATCAGAAATTTATAACTACACTTTAGTTATTATAGAAGATTTGTGCGTATGTATGGCAAACAAACCTCTTCAAGATTTGGGAGTGCCTTCACCTAATCGTAAAGATGCTGTTTCGACATGTGTAGAATTGGATCGTGAACAAAGTTACAGTACGAGTGATCTATTGTCGTATGTACAAAATAACATTTCCAAGTTAACGTCGGAACAAAAAGACACTTCTGATACGATAATGCATTGTGTCGATAACATTGCGTTGGAGAAATTTTCTTTTTGGATGCGCCAGGAGGTACTGGTAAAACGTTTGTGATAAAACTGATTTTGGCATCAATTCGATCAAAAAATGATATAGCGTTGGCAATTGCGTCGTCCGGAATAGCCGCAACGTTGCTGCCTGGTGGAAGAACTGCTCATTCCGCTTTGAAATTGCCTCTGAATTTGCATTCTACAGAAACTTCCACGTGCAATATTTCCAAATAATCCAGGATGGGTAAAGTATTGGGCAGACGAAATGCATACTTGCCTGAAAAATTCTATTTTATGGGCACACGTAAAAACATTAAAATTAACTACAAATATGCGTGTCCGATTGCAAAACGATGACTCTGGTCAAACATTTTCAGATCAATTGCTGGCAATTGGAAACGGAAAGCTCCCAGTAGACTCAATTTCAGGACATATACAACTACCTGCTGAATTCTGTAATTTAGTGACGTCCAAAAATGAATTGATTGAAAAAGTATTTCCGAATATTCTAAACAATTTTAAAAATAATAAATGGCTAAGTGAAAGAGCGATTCTTGCACCCAAAAATATAGACGTCCACGAAATCAACAATGTTGTTTTGACCAAGATTCGAGACCAGGCAGTCCTTTACAAGTCAGTCGACACAGTTTTGGAACCAAATGAGGCAGTTAATTATCCATCTGAATTTTTAAATTCCGTGGATCTTTCAGGGTTTCCACCACACATGCTACAACTAAAAATAGGCGTACCAAAAATATTGTTACGTAACATAAACCCACCAAAGCTTTGCAATGGCACGCGACTTGCCGTAAAGAAAACAATGGAAAACATAATAGAGGCAACAATCTTGACAAGGCCTTTTGAGGGTGAGGCTGTTCTTATTCCTCGAATTCCCATAATTCCAACGGATCTGCCTTTTCAATTTGAAAGATTGCAATTCCCAATTCGATTAGCATTTGCAATCACCATCAACAAAGCTCAAGGTCAATCATTAGAAAAATGTGGTATAGATCTTAAAACTGATTGTTTTTCCCATGGACAATTGTACGTTGCATGTTCGAGGATCGGTAAACCTGACAATCTATTTATATGCAGCGACAATTGGACATCGAAGAATGTTGTATATTCGCAAGTTTTATGCAGTTAATTTTTATTGTATCTATCTATCTATCTATCTATCTATATAAAAACGAGTTGTGTGTATGCATGTTTGTTTGTTTGTAAAAAGAGCGTTTGTATATGACGTCATTATAAGTACATAAGGCTTTGTATATGCACAGACAATGGGAAAGCCAAGAATGTTGTATATTCGCAAGTTTTACGCAGTTCAAAACACACATATAAATCTATCTATATTCATAGGTGGTACACAGGGACACAACTACAACGGCACGTAACTAATATGGCGCGTAACGACTTACGCACGCGGGGGGGCTTGGGGGGGCGCGAAGCGTCGCCGCCAACTAGGTGTTGGGGTGGCACG
>NC_088883.1:21226823-21251309 GCF_032884065.1 Artemia franciscana | reverse complement strand
TAACACCCATCCTGAAGTAATCTTCCAGTCTGACTATAACCAACATGCGTCCTATTACACTCACTCCAGTTTTTTCTAAGCTTTACGAAGGGTTCCTTTGTGACTGGCTTAAAATTATACCACACATTGACATCCGACAGTTTGGTAATTTAAGAAAAACCTCCACCACCCATTACCTTGTACACTTGATTCACACGATCCTAAGTGAACTAGAGAAACCAAATGTTTGGCTAAACCTGGTTTTAGTAGATTTCCGAAAAGCGTTTGACTTAGTTGACCACACTATCCTAATTCGTTTACTACATGATAACTTTGAAATTGACCCACTTTTAGTAAATATTGTTATATCGTTCCTTTCAGACAGATCACGAGTTGTAAAATACAAAAATACCTTCTCTAACCCCCTCCCTAGGTACTCTGGAATACCTCAAGGAACCTTATTGGAACCACTATTATTTCTTGTCATGATTAACGAAATTGGCAAGGAATTCCCCCAAAGATGGAAATATGTGGATGACTTGTCGATCCTTGAAGTATGTCATAGGAATATTAAAAGTGACCCCGTTGAAATCCTAACCCAATGTTCGGATGAATCTAAAAATCTAAATATGACAGTAAATCCCACTAAATCGCAGATAATGACGATCAACTTCTTGAAATCTACTCCTGCTTTATGCGACCCGATCCCAAGCGAAATGCTAGTGAAACATGTTAAGCTTCTTGGTGCCACAATTTCTAATGATCTTAAGTGGGACACACATGTTTCCAACATTGTTAAACAAGCAAATGTTTCACTATCCATTTTTAAGCTGCTAAACAAATTTAATTGTCCTAAGATACATTCCCTCCGTGTTTACTTATCCTTTATCAGGCCATTATTGGAATATGCATGTCCGGTCTGGCATTCGCAACTTTCAAATGAACTTAGTGACAAAATCGAGTCGGTCCAAAAGCGTTCGCTCAGGATCATTTACAAAGAAGGCAAAATTCCATACTCCTTCCTCCTTAAAGCTGCACGCATTACCACCTTAAAAGAAAAAAGGGAAACAATTTGCCTGCTTTTCGCTAAATTAGTCATTTCCAATTCCCGTATTGAGGACTTACTCCCTGATTTTCACAATCCCATTAGACTTCCACTCCCCCGGTCAGCCTCCTTAGCAATCCCAACTTACTCTCCGATCCATGCTGTTAGAAAGGCTACAGAAAGGTTTCGTAAAAGTTTTATACCCTTTATTCTGGAACACCTTAATAATAATTCGTGACTATGTACTTGCCAAATTCCCCTTTTCCTCTATTGCCGTTTTTATTCTTTTTTGATTTACTGCAATGTTTTTGTAATTTAATTGTTAAGTTTACTGATTTGCCCTTTATCTTTGATGATTTTGCTTTTTTAATTCCTTTTAATTTTAAGTCTTTGACTTAATATACTGTTTTGAATTTTTTTTTCTTAGCTTTTACTGACATATAAAGCGAATTCGGCTCTATAGAGCTTGTGATAGTTTTTTGAAAATAAATATTATCTTATCTTATCTTTATCTTATATGGATCATTTTGATGGACTTATTCTTAACAAGCACAGGAAAGGCAATGGGAGACCACGGAATCAAATAGGAAGGAAAAACCCTCCTGAACTTTATTATGCTGATAAGCATCATAGATGAAAGTGTGAGCAAAATGAAAGCTTTTTGGAGGTTTGCAAGTTCAGGGTGCTAGAAGAGGTTTGAAAATAAATGTTAAGAAGACTAAGTGACAAAGGCTAGGAGTAGATGAAGATGAAAAGGTGACAATCAGGTGGATAGCTTCACTTACCTTGGTAGTAATATAAGTAAAGACGATAGGAGCAGTGAATATCTTAAAAGTAGAATAGCCAAGGCTCAGTTTATTTTTTCACAATTAAGAAAAGTCTGGAAGAACAGGAAGAAAAGTCTGCGAATCAAGATTAAAATATTATAAGCTACAGTGATGACAATGGTCAAATATGGCTCTGAAGCTTGGGCGCTCCGAAAAGCGGAGGAAAATTTGCTATATGTTTTCCGAAGAAATTGCCTACTGACTGTTCTGGGCACCCTGCTGAGAGACCGTATTTCAAACAGTAGCCTATTTGAAAAGTTTGGTTCAATCCCAATTTTTAGGGCTATGATGAGAGAAAGGTTGAGATGGCTGGGGCACGTTCTGCGGATGAAGGATGACAGATTGCCGAAGATTGTCCTTTTAGCCAGCCGTCTAGGGCTAAACGGAAATCAGGTTGTCTACGGTTAGGGTGGGAGGATGTCATAAAGAGGTTTAAAGTATATGGGAACTTCCTGGAAAGGTTTAAAGAGGGAGGATTTGAATAGATTTTTAGGATAGAGGAGGAGCGTGTGTAGCTGTGTTGGCCTCAGGCGGCTTGGTGCTGCAATGAGTGTTTAGTAGTTGTAGTATCTAAAATATTACTTACCTGTATCTATTCTGAAGATGCTTCAGATACCAATCTCAGAAGAAAAAAATATTACAAATGGCCCTACTGGCCTAAAAATATGGCCCTACTTATAACCAAAATAAATACATTAAAATATACGCCAAGTAGAAAAGATATACTTTATTTTCTATTCATTACATAGTACACAATAAAAATACAAGAATCCAGTCACAATATTGTATAAAAATACTATGAATTTACCATAAAATCAACTCCAGGACAGTAATAAGTTGCTCCTCAGCAACCACGAAAAAATTACGGATATGTTTTATAAGTGTATCAATGCTTTGAAGCTCACATATATATACGAAGCTCACATATACACAAAAAACTATAAGTCCAATCTGTTACTTCCATGGTTTTATCCACTGCTATTCATTTTCCAGGTCTTGGATATTGCACAAAAATTGAGTCACAAAACAGTTAAAAATCAAACAAATTACTAAAAACAACTCATGAGCAGTAAATATTCGCTGCAGACTATGTGGCAATGTGCCAGTTATTGGAACCTACACACATGGTTTTTAGTTAATGAAAACAGCTTGACTAGAGCTGACTAAAATTCAAGAAAGATACAACATTCTAACGTGCACGCACTCGAGACAGGGGCACCAATTCACGAGAATTTAGAAAGAGGCAATGTTTTTTCGACTGTATTTTAAGATACAAAAAAGGGTTCTTCAAAATCTAGCAGTGGGGGGCAGTTAAAAATGTACGAACAAGGCCATATTTTGCCTCTTTTTTTCATAATTCAAATTTGTAATTACTTCTATTTACATAATACACAAACTTATTTAATAATCAATTTAAACTAATCTTGTATAAATCGTTTTATATAATATACGTGTTAAACATAGTAAACTTTAAAAACATACAATCAAAGCCATATTTTGTGGTTTTTTGCTCTAATTCAAATGTTCCAACTATCAATTTTCTTTTTCTTCTATTTTTGGAGTAATGACGACCGACCGCAAAAATATCTCCCCAAGATATATGCTATGTCTATTACTACTACTGACCTAATACTTTTTTTTTTAACCATGCTTTTCTTATCAAACGCAATTTTCCGGTCATTCTTTTTTCGGTCATGGCATCTAATGTTAAAAGCTGGCTTTTGTCCAGATTTCGTTGGAAATACCTAGTACATCCACGTTGACGCATATTTCAATGCTAAGGCTCTGATTTCTAGATACCACCAATATAATTAGATTTTAAAGAAGTTTTTGGCAGTGGTGACAACATTGTTTGAAACCGCTGGAAGCCAGGGCATTGCGCTAATATTAATCAATTTTTTTTTCTTTAATGAAAGGCTACAGAAAATATATAGAATGAAATGAAAAAATATAGAAACGTTTAATAAGACGTTTTAATAACGTTTGATAACAGAAACGTGGTAAAACGTTGAATTAAGGTACCAAGGGCAGTAACAATGAAATCAGAAAATTTGAAATGGTTAAATGGAAATCTATATCACCGAATCGCAATACTGACTAAACCCAAGGAGAAGAAAAAGTATTTCGGACAATCACCAATTTGCAGACATTCACGGTAAAACATATATTAAATACTAGAAAAATAATTGGGAATTCAATTCTTAATAAAAAAAAAACGACCCCAATATGTAGTTATGCAGATTTGGGCATGACTGGCGCTAAACTTGAAAAAAGACGTGGGCGAAAAACCAGTAAAAAAAAAAAAAACAGTAAAATTTTTATTGACAAAATCCAATTTCAAATATAACTAATGCTTTCGCTTATTTGTTTTGACGGTTCGAAGTGGCAATTGTGGTACTGCCCTGAAAACTTCATAATTTCGAAACAAAAGAAAAATCTTATAGAATCACGATTTCAGGAAATAAAAACATCTAAACTGGGTCTTAATGTCTTTACTTTGATGTCCTTGGTATTTTAAGACGTTGAACTTCAACAAACACCCTTTAATACAAATGCTAATAGATATTCAATTAGTTTGCTTTCATACCCAGAAGCCTTTATCAACAGATAAAAAAATGAAAAAGACAAAATAAAATATGGCGGAATGAACAAATTAACACATACTAGAAAATAGCATAAAAAGATGAGAAAAACGCCACAATACTTCAACATATGTGAAGTTCTTTTCGTTTTTTCTTTTTCTTTGTATAGCATTTATGTGATTACTTTTTTTCTAGCACGTTCTAAAGACTTCTGGTTATGAATCCGAAATATTTGGACATTTATCAGCATATGCAGAAGTTTTTTTTTATAATTTAGTTACCACGGGGGGTCACTTTTTGAAGCTCTTTGAATTCATGTTACCATCAATAATCAAAATTGTACCATTAAAGATTTATCATCTGGAAGTAACTAAAGATAATTAATTTTACCATGTTCTGCTGATGCTTCTCGGTTCATAGTTGCCAAAAACAACGAAGGCAACATGAAATATCCATTTCAAGAGGGGGAGTTTCCCCTCCCTTCATTTCAAGAGTTTCTGGGTACAGGGAAAGTTTCAATAAACTAGTGACAATAGCAACATTATTGTAAAATTAACTAATATTCTTTCGTTGTTTTACAAAAACGAAATCCTTTTGAAGGTGGAAGATTAATAAGTTACCCACTGTTTGGCAACTTTGGTTGAATTTGTTAGTTTAAATTGATTCGACTTGCAAAGGCTTGAATGTCATAACAAAGCCTTTAGTTTTCACTTATGGATATTTTAAATAGCATATAATTTCGTCAACAAGAAGACCGCAAAGAAGTATTCTGAGGAAAGCTAAGGCTTTACTCCCAAAATATATGACCAAAATGTAGCCACAATTCTCGTTTTTAATTTCCTTCAGATACATTTTACGAAGTCAAAGCAATTGCACTGACTATTAAAAACGCCATCTACAGTGTTTCAACTTAAAAAACTAAAGTTTGATAAGACCTATTCAGACATTAAATGAAAGACATATAGAAATGCGATTATCGATTTAAAACCAAATACGTAAAATATATCATTTATCTTAGCTGAATGGCCAAGTTGATGGTTAGCATTGCACCCACAAGTTGGGAGGGGGCATCAGCCCCCTGGCTGAATGACACTACCTTATATTTTTGTTTTGAGATTTCTATTATACAGTATTGGAAGTGCCGATTACACCTGGTAAGCCCCATAAAATTCAGCTTATGGGCACCCATGATGGTTAGACTAAAGTTTAGTTAGATGGCTAAGTTGGGTTTATGCTTAATAGCTAGTGCGAACAATATTTTTGTGGTAAAAAGGTCAGAATTCAGCATCAACTATAATGTGGCAACTTTTGAATCAACTACAAACTATCCAATGAATTTGATTCGGAACAAGAAATTTAAACGACTATTTAAAGAGTTTTGAAGTCGAATGAAAGTTAATTTGAATGTTGTATCAGCTATAATTACAATTAATCAACTACAGTGAAGCTGAATTTGGTTTTGAATAAGAAATCTAAACAGCGATTTCGGGAGATTTGATTGTGAATAATTTTTTGTTTTACTATTTCAGTTTCCAAAGTAGCTTAATATTATTGTAGCTTAATACAAAGTAGTAGCTTAATACAAAGCTTAATACAAATATTAAGTAGCTTAAGTAGCTTAATACAAAGTAGCAAAGTGTTTTAATATTGAGGTTTCAATTTTGGAATACAACCGTATTTTAGTAGGTAGGAAATCGAAGCAATCAATGCAGTGTGAAGTTATACATGCGAAAATGCCAATAGCTCAGTTTTGCAAAAGAAATTTTTGTTTACATTATCAGTCTTACACTACCGTATTTTGGTAAACAGGAAACCAAACTACACCAATCGATCTGTCGTGAAGTTATACATGAGAATTTACCTAGAGCTCAGTTTCGCAAAATCATTTTTGGCTTACATTATGAGTTTTCCACTACCATATTTTGGTAAACAGGAAACCAATATGTAAATATCGATCTGCCGTAGTTGCACATGAGAGTTTGCCAATAGCTCAGTTTTGTAAAAGAATTATTTATTTACACTATGAGTATTGGGCAATACCGTATTTTGGTAAACAAGATACGAAACTGTACCTATCGATCTACAGTGAAATTATACATGAGAATATGCCAAAGAATAGCTCAGTTTTGTAAAAGAATTTTTAGTTTACATTATAAATTTTGCTCTACCGGATTTTGGTAATCAGAAACCCAAACTGCACCAATCGACTTGCGGTAAAGTTATAAAGGAGAATTTGCCAATAGTTAAGTTTTACAAAATAAATTTTTTACATATGAGTTTTGCACTACACTTCGGTAAGTATAACAGAAAACAGCAGTGTCACATCCAAGGGGGGGGGGAGAACCCTGTTTGAACACCCTTCCCCTCAAAATTTGTGTCAGGCTAGTAAAGATGTAACAAAATTACATAAAGAACAAATTTTTATTGCGTTTTGTAAATTATTTTTTAATTTCTTACATCCCCATTCCCCACAGAACGAAAATCCTGGATTTGATCCTGGAAACCAGTCTATTTCCCATAAATTAGTAAAATTCAGCTATATTATTGTTAATAAAATATAATGTGTCAACCAAAAGATATATCTCTAATTGCAGACGGTTTAATTATCTTAAGCTGAAAAACAAAATTTTGGATAAAGCAATAAATCCTGGATGCAAACGGTTAATTAAAACGGAACGAAATTTGGGATAAAAAGTATACCCTAGATAAAATCTAGAAACAAATAACGATTGGAAAAAGAAAGGAACAATAACAAAGAGAACAATAACAAAGAATGAAGAAATAAAGAAAGTAAGAAAGGAGAAAAACAAAAAAAAGACAGGAAAAAATAACGCAATGTCACCATCCCCGTAATTTTGGCAGTTTATTTCTTTTGCAGCATTGAGTATTTTAGTTTTCCATCTCTGTTTTAATATTTTAGCAATTCAGATTTTACACTAAATTAAAACGGAACTGTATTTTTCTTTCATAATTTTTGTAAAATAGTTTGTTTTTCTTTTTATTGAACAAAAGCAATTTAGACTGAGAGGAACAAAAAAAGTTAGAGCTTTTATAGGCAAAAGATGTCTGAATCTCTTCTATTGGACTTGTCAACTATGATGCTTGCTATGTATCATCTATGATGCTATTATGATGCTATTATGATGCTTATAAATGCATCATATTTATAATGCATCATTATTATAATGCTACTAGCTGTTGGGGTGGCACTTCGCGCCACCCCAACACCTAGTTGGTGGGGGCGCTTCGCGCCCCCCCAAGCCCCCCCGCGCGCGTAAGTCGCTACGCGCCATATTAGTTACGCGCCATTGTAGTTGTGTCCCTATGTCCCACCTGTGAATATATATATATATATATATATATATATATATATATATATATATATATATATATATATATATATATATATGTTTTTAACTACGTAAAACTTGCGAATATACAACATTCTTTGCTGTCCCATTGTCTGTGCATATAAATAGATTGTCAGGTTTACCGACTCTTGAACATGCAACATATAATGGTCCATGGGAAAACATTCCGTATTCAGATCTATACCTCATGATTCTAATGATTGCCCTTGAGCTTTGTTGATGGTGATTGCTAATCGACCATTCCCTGAGTCGCCATCGTCATTTGTATATCCCCCTGTGCACCCCGGCGTCCCCTTTGTAGTTATGTCCCTGTGTCCCGGTCGTCATTTATATTCCCTGTGTCCCGGTCGTCATTTGTGTCCCGGTGTTCCAGTCTGTGATTTCTCTTTGAGTGTCCCGGGCGTCATTTATATTCCTTGTGTCCCGGTGTCCCGGTCGTCATTTATATCCCCCTGTGCCCCCCGGCGTCCCCATTGTAGTTGTGTCCCTGTGTCCCGGTCGTCATTTATATTCCCTGTGTCCCGGTCGTCATTTGTATCCCGGTGTCCCGGTCTGTATATACATTCGTTTTTTAGTTTTGTTTTTCTCCTTTATTTTTTTCCTTTTTTCTTTTTTTTTCTTTTTTAGTTTATTTAGATTTTTAGATTTTTTAGTTTTTTTATTAGTTTTTAGTTTTTTTGTAGTTTTTACCATTTTTTTAGTTTTTTTAGTTTTTTTTTTTACTTATGTCCTGGTCGTCATTTATACTCCCTGTGTCCCGGTCGTCATTTGTGTCTCGGTGCTTTGTTGATTGCTAATTTATATTATATTTATATTTATATTTTTTATATTTATTAATATTTTTTTAGTTTTCTTTTTCTCTTATTTTTCAGTTTTTTCCTTTTTTTTAGTTTTTTCTTTTTTAGTTTTTAGTTTTTTTTGTTTTTTACCTTTTTTTAGTTTTTTTTAGTTTTTAGTTTTTTACCTTTTTTTAGTTTTTTTTAGTTTTTTAGCTTTTTTAGTTTTTTTTCTTTTTAGTTTTTTTTGTAGTTTTTACCTTTTTTAGTTTTTTTCTTCTTTTGTATTAGTGTGAAATAATTCAGACGTCATATGCGGACAAACACGACGTCACTCGACAGACAGACAGACAGACATAACCCACAAACAACTTATTTTTATATATATTTATTCATATTTTTTTAGTTTTCTTTTTCTCTTTTATTTTTCAGTTTTTTCCTTTTTTTAGTTTTTTCTTTTTTAGTTTTTAGTTTTTTTTAGTTTTTTACCTTTTTTTAGTTTTTTTTAGTTTTTTTAGTTTTTTAGCTTTTTTAGTTTTTTTATTAGTTTTTATTTTTTTGTAGTTTTTGCCTTTTTTTATTTTTTTCAGTTTTTTTTTAGTTATTAGATTTTTAGCTTTTTTTAGTTTTTTTTTAGTTTTTTAGCTTTTTTAGTTTTTTTTTCTTTTTAGTTTTTTTCTTCTTTTGTATTAGTGTGAAATAATTCAGACGTCATATGCGGACAAACATGACGTCACCTGATCCACAGATCCACAGATCCACACACAGACAACTTATTTTTATATATATAGATTATGATGCTTATCAACTATGATGCTACCAAACCCTTTGCGCTTCAGACAGAGAATACCAAAGATTCATAGAATTTCTTTTTGGCAGAAGGGATCAACATCTCTAGCTTTGAAACAGTCAATTCTGATGCAACTTTTTAGTTAGAAAACAAGCAAAAAATATATAATTTTAGATAAAAAAGAGTTAGAATCATTTTAATTTAATCTTTAAAAAAAGTTTTTTTAAAATAAATAAAAACTGCAAAAATTGATACATTACAATTTCTTACTTGCCTGTAGCTTTTAGACAATATGTTAATCTCCTTTTGTTTTATCTGTTGCAAAATCAAAGCATTTATTTTAAGATTTACCTCTTGATATTTAGGTGAAATCCAGTAATTCAAATTTTTACGCTATATCAAAGTGTGATCATAGATTTTATAGCAATTCTTGCATAGCATTTTATTATTATTTTTTTATTCAGCTCTTTCTGCTTCAGACTGAGAAAACCAAAAAATTCAGAGACCTTTTGTTTTTGGCTAAAATTGTCCAAATCTCTAATCTTGAACGTGTCAATATTACACAAATCTTGAGTTACAAAAGAAGTAAAAAAAAAATACTAATTTTAGATCAAAGAAGACTTAAAAAAAAAAGATTTAAATTAATATTCATTTCAGGAATTTGAATTATTTTTATAGGAAAAGGGGATTTTTTTTTTATAAATAGCAACTGCAAAAATTAATACAGTTATAATATCTTACTTGCCTATAGGTTTTTCAAAATATATCTATATATTTTTTTTATCAATTGCAAAACCAAAACATTTATTTAATACTTGCGTCTTGATATTTAGATGAATTCCAATAATTCAACTTTTTATGCTAAAATGAAATTTGATGATAAATTTCACACTCATTTTTGTATAGTATTTTATTTTGCTTTTACTGAGCCCATAGTGCTTCGGATGGAGAAAACCGAAAAATTCATATAATTGTATTTTGGCAAAAGAAGTCAAAATCTCGAATCTTGAACGTGTCATCTATTGCACAAGTCTCTAGTTAAAAAACAACTGAAAACAAAAATCCTAATTTTAGATAAAACAATATTTAGAAGAAATTAAACTAAGATTTGAATTAATATTATGAATAACGTTGACATTCAGAAAATATTTCTTTTAATAAGAATTTTCTTACAAATAACAACTGCAAAAATTAATATAATTACAATTTTTACTTGCCTGTAGTATTTCCACGATATATCTATTTTCTTGTCTTTTATCTATTACAAAATCAAGGCATTCATTTTAAGATTAGCGTCTTAATATCTAGGTAAATTTCGGTAATTTGAATTTTTATACTAAATCAAAATGTGACCATAAATTTTACAATAATTTTTGTATAGTTTTTTTTTCATTTCTGGCGAGTTCTTTCTGTGGAGAAAATCAAACCTGCAAAGACCCTTTATATTACAAAAGAGGTTAAGTTTCATCATCCATCTCGGTTGTAAAACCCCAGCCTGAGGTTTGATATGGATTCCCTGAATGAGTTAGTTCAATGATTTTCGACTAGTTCGACATTACGAACCATAAAATTGGTGAATCGTCAACAACAGAAATCAACATACACATGATTTTTTTTTTTAGTTTTATTTGTATGTCAACCAGGTGTTGTTTCTTTGATTTTTCTCAAAAAAAAAAAAAAAAAAAAAAAAAAAAAAAACACCTAGATTGAAATCAAATCAACCCAAGTTATGATATTAATGACAAAAAAAAACCACAAAGCACGTTAGTTTCTCTTTCATGACATAACGGCCTTTAAAGTTAAAATCACACTGCTAAAACCCAGAATGTCAGTGGCGGTTCTGGCCTCTCTTGTACCCGGGGCAAAATCTTGATTAGCACCCTCCCCCCTCCCCCAAAAATTTGAAGAAAATTGTCAGTTCTTGAAAAAAATTTGCATTAACACTCAAAAAATGATTTTGAGTGTTAGATTATTTACTTCAAACTCTGCGGCCCAAGAAATTTCTGCACCCGGGGCAAGCACTCCCTCTGCCTTCCCCTTGAAACCGCCTCTTCAGAATACAATTGAGCTGAAAAATGGAAATTGAATTTCCTTATTGGGCTAACTTAGTGGACAAACGTGGGCAAACTCGAAAGGATAAGACAATGTACCAACTGGCAACCCAGTCACCTTATTATCGTTTTTTCTTATCATCAGTAATCAATAAATTATTGCCAGTTCTGGAGGGGGGCTTTAGTGGTTTCCAGCCGGTGGTTAAAGATATAATTTGGGGCAATTAGAAACCTACATGGCGGGACTGTCTATAAAGAAATTGTAAATTTTCAAAACTTGCTGTGTATACAGTTTTCAACAATAATTTGTTCAATTTTACAATTATGATGTTTTCAATAGTTTTCAAAATTGTCATGTGTTAGCAAACTCTATGCCCTACAATCTTTATTTGAAGTACCCTTCCCCCACCCGAAAGTTGCTAATATATACCCTAATAAATTAACGAAATATATTCTACTATATTTATTTGAAGTGAAAAGCCTCTCCCCCCCCAAATAAATGAAAATTAACAAATATTGATGCGTTTTTAAAGTTTTTTGTAGCACCCCCACCTCCCTCCCGAAAAAAACCTTTTGTGCTCTCTAGAATTTGATTCAACATATTTGGGAAGAATTTGGTTTCAACATAGGTTGGGAAGACATTAATAATAGAATTATAGTTAACGGTCGTGTAAATTCCACGTTAGGTACATATACACGATGGGGACTCGTGGCCTAGCTCGCCCTAAAATTTTAGATCTTTAGTTTCATGCAAAATATTGAAGCTAAGATCTCTTGGCAGTAAGGTATAGATAAAAATTCGGTCAAAACAAAGTAAAACCAAATTTTTATTATTCCTTTTTCCTTTTGTGTACATTTAAAGCGAACAATTTATATTTCCCCGGTATATCCTTACCAAAATACTCAATTCCATTCTTCAAATAGCCCCAGGCACAAACAATATGTGTTTTTGTATAATAAATTCATACTCATTGGGTACAATACCATCTATATTCGATTTAAAAAAATAAAATAGAGGGAACCATACTTTGGCTCGTTTGTGATCACCCTGTTTCAATGTTCGACTATTAGCTAGGGTGCGATAATAGAGAAAAAGACGCGACGTCAAGTAAAAGGCGATAAACACATCAATAGAGTAATTTTTGTGTCCAGCTAATATGAGGAAAACCCCAAATATGTTGAGAAGCCATGAAACAGTGTGAAGATGGAAAAATCTCCGAGGGGTATCTGAAAAAAAAAAAAAAATAGTGTTTTCATTTAATTAAGGGACAGTTCAAACCTTCTACAATTTCCACCATAAATTACTATAGTCTTGTCGACACTTGAAATTTATAAGCTCCCCCTTCCTTACACGATACTACTTATCAGCTATTAACTTACGATCACGAAAAAAAACGTTCTTTATCAAATTTCAACAGAATTTTCGGGTGCCGCAGCCGGAGGGCACCATGGCTAGGGGGTTGCCAACTTCTATCAAATTTTGCAATTTAGTTTGGCCTTTTTTGCTTATATTTGAGGGGTGGGGGGGGGGCTTTAATTTGAGCATCACCAGCTGTGAAGATGGGTATCTGAAAAATCCAACTTAAAAAAATAGTAGTTTTATTTAATTTAGGGACAATTCAAACCTTCTACAATTTCTACCATGAATTACTATAGTCTTTTCAACATATGACATTTATAAGTTCCCCCTCTCTTACACAATACTACTTATCAGCCGCACTACAACTTACCATGGTTGTTAAACATGAGGTGTGGTGCACACTTAAGAAATAAAAAGTGCCTTTTAAACTCGCTTTCAATTTGTGGGTATTGAAGACTTTACATCTGTTGACTGGTGTTGCAAGTTAAACCTTGATATCTGAAGTTTAAATTAAAGGCTACCAACAGTTTTATATCCGCTCACTAATTCTTAACGTCAACTAATTCGTAACGTCAACTAATTCGTAACGTCAACTAATTCGTAACGTCAACTAATTCGTAACGTCAACTAATTCGTAACGACAACTAATTCGTAACGTCAACTAATTCGTAACGTCAACTAATTCGTAACGTCAACTAATTCGTACCGTCAACTAATTCGTAACGTCAACTAATTCGTAACGTCAACTAATTCGTAACGACAACTAATTCGTAATCAGAATATCTTAGATGGAATTTTGGTATCGCCCCTAAGAAACCTGATGAATATTTAAAGCAATAATGAAATAACAACAACAGTGGAACAATATACCAGAGGTGCAATAGAGGTGCAATAGCAATAGCCTAGAATTTACCATTTCTTTGCAAGACCAAAAAAATATACAAAAGCTGAAACAATTGCAGCAATTTTAAATGATATGACACTTCTCAGGGAAAATAAAGGCAATACTTTTTCTCCAACCACTGCCCTACTTCCTTAAAATTTTTGTTCGCTTGCCCCCTCTCCAACCAAAAAAAAAACACACACACAACTAGTATTTATAATGGGCTTAATTTTTACGACATAATTAATTTTATGGAGATAAAACTGAACAAATAAGGAAAAGAACGTTTACGAAAAAGAAAATCACGAAAAAAACGTGCATATTTAAACAGAATTTTCGGGCGCCACAGCCGGAGTGCACCCACCTTTATTTAATTTTTCACTTTGATTCAGACTATTTTGTTTATATTTCAGTTTTTAAGGATGGCCCTGTAATTAATTTTACCCCGGAAACCAAAAACATTAGGAACAGCTCTAAGCATGTCCCAATTATTCCATAGTTGGTGCTTTCCTCAATTTCCATCTTCTCCCTAAATGAACGAACATGTGTTTAATCTTTAATTTCTGCATCACGGCCAGTATAATTTTTGGTCCAATTAAAATTGGCTAAGAATTGTACAATTTTCCATTTTCCTATTTCATGTAAAAAAAAACAACAGAATTTTCCAAAATTACACAGAAAATTTTCCAAAAGATTTTCTGGGCTATGATCTTATACATTTTCTACAAATAAGTAAATCTAGGTTTATCTAAGATAATTTTTTCTGGGAAATTTGAGATGAACCTAACAAATAACGAATACAGTCGCATCAATTGACGAGCAGGGGAGCATGTGCCTAGTATATATTCCCCCCTCCCCCCAGATTTTGAAAACTGCCCTTTTTGAGTATTTTCATTTAAGAATGAGCTCGTTTTGTGTTTTGATTCTAAAAAGTAGATTTTAGATTTTGAAAGTAAAGAAAAAATTGATTCCCCCTCTGAATTTTCAAAGAGTAATACTATCTAGAGTTTGGTGACATTTGGCATTTTTCCAAGCACTCTAATCATATTTATGTCAGAAACTGAAATCAGACACTTTTTACTACCCTAATATACCGATTACATTGATTAAATTAGTTATTTTTATTATTACACAAAACAAAGGCTATCGTCACCAAACGCTAGATGGCGCTGATAGTTTTTGGTCGACCCTAGAACCAGCTCCCATTCATATAAGTTACCCATACAGTTTGCCTTAGATTGCAAATTTTCATAAATGAATTGTGTTATGTCTGAAAGTATGTTTTCTTCTATCAGAATAATTGACAATGTGAACACAAAAATCACGTTATGAACGATGTGAGCGTAGTAAATCTGTATGAAAATTTTTTCAGCTTTTCATCATATATTGAACAGTTTTTTCTTTTCATTTTCCTTTAAATTGACAAATATTTGATCTTATATATTCAACACTAGAGCCACAGAGGTTAAAAAGGTTGTGCCATGGTTTCAAAAATCTAAGTCACTTTTATGTCGTCCCTTTTAATTTTTGAGTAAAATGTTCTGCTCTTTTCCCTCATATATTCAATCATAAACAAAAAAATAGCAATTTCTTTTCCCAGAAAAGGGAGTATGAATCATATTTATTAAATTCTAACCATTGAGATATTTTTTAAAGTACCCTTTCTTAAGACTTTTCATTCTCTTTTAACTTTTATTTTTTTTTCTCTGCATTTTTTTTTAAACTGACAAAGATCTGATCTGATACAATCTAGACTAGAACCACAGAGGTCAAAAAGGTTGCGCCGTGGTTACAAAAATGGACAATAAAACGATAACCTAAAAAAAACTTACAACATAACATAAATGTAACATAAAGAAAAAGCAGGAAACGATACAGGCTAATTCATTCTTATTTTAAGTATACTTTTATTAATCTCCTTCCCTTATTCTGCCTACCCTCCATTATCCAAAAAAATATCTCCGTGATACCCATTTACCAATACTAGATTCTCATGATCCGCACACATCGAAGGAAATTATGGACCCATCCTAAAGCTAAATCTCCCCAAACATTTTCTTCTTCCTCCCTAAAATTACCTGTTTCTGAACTAACCCCCCTAATGTCCCCCCAGTGCCTCAGAAGAGAAGGGATTTGACATCAATGTTTTAGAAAAGAAGGCCGTTTATCTGGGATTAAAGTGTTTTGCTCAGGATATTAAGGGCATTCATGTCCGGCTGCGTTCAGATAATATAACCACAGTAGCTTATATAAATAAAATGGGAGGAACAAAATCTCAATTTTGTAACTATTTCGCAAATAGGATCTGTTAGCTAGTATTGCAGGATAAAGGGTGGATATCTGCAGAGTATGTGCCAGGAGTTGCTAATATCGCGGACAAAGCATCTCGAAAATTTGATAATGAAAAAGAATGGAAATTGGATTCTAGAATATTAATTATTTTGAATTCGTTGCTTTGTCAGTCGATAGATATTGATCTGCTTGCAACTAGATTAAATTTTCAGATTAAACCATTTGTTTCTTGGAAACCAGATCCAGAATGTTTTTTCGTAGATGCATTTGCAATGAGTTGGGAGCTTCATTTCTTTAATGCTTTTCCCCCATTTAGCTTACTTCTGAGGACCCTTCAGAAGGTAGAGACAGATCAGGCAGCTTGTATTTTGATTTTCCCAAACTGGACCACACAAGTTTGGTATCCCTTACTGTTAAAGCTCTTAATAGGAAGTCCTATACTTTTACCAAATGATACTTTTACTTTGTCTCTTCCACAGAAACCGACCTTACACCATCCATTGTCCAAAACGTTACGCCTAGTGGCTTGTGTCGTCTCCGGCAATGGCTTCACCACCAAGGATATTCTCCTTCCACAGTCGATATTATCATGGATGGATGGCGGGATTCAACTAAGCGCCAGTACAGGGTTTACATTGAAAAATGGATCGACTTTTGTGGAAGAAACACAATCCAGGCCTTGGAGGCAACTGTACCGGAGACTTTGACCTTTCTTACAGAACTGTTTCACTCAGGTGTTGGATACAGTGCTATTAATACTGCAAAGAATGCTTTATCTGCAATTTTACCAAGCCTTCAGTTAGGCAGTAATCACATCACCAAGAAATTCATGAGAGGTGTCTTTAATAGAAGGCCTAGTCTACCCAAGATTTCTAGTATTTGGGATGTAAAATGTGTATTCGATCTATTTAGATTGCCAGTTTGGGATATCGAAAATCTTAAATTAAAGACACTAACACAAAAATTAGCAGCTTTATTGATTCTATCGGCTTGTGAAAGAGTTCAGTTGTTGGCCAGTTTGTCACTTAATAATATGATACATAATGACGATGGAAGTTTTGATTTTCAAATTAATGTGTTATTAAAAACAACGAAACCGGGAAACCACGAATCAGTAGTTAAATTTCGACCTTTTCAAGAGTCGTCCCTTTGTCCGGTGACACACCTAGCTAGGTATATTAGAATAACGTCATACCTGAATAGAGACGACGCACTTTTTCTTACATATCGTAAGCCTTATACCCCTGCGTCCAAGTCATCTATTTCTAGATGGATAAAAGAAGTGTTATTTCTTGCAGGTATAGATACCAGTGTTTATGGTGCTCATAGCAGACGATCTGCCTCAACGTCCCACCTTAAAGCAAGAGGAGTTGATGTTGACCAAATCATAAGATATGTAGGCTGGACAAATGCCAAAACGTTTGCAAGGTTCTATAATAAACCAATTGAAAGTGGAAAACAGTTATCTGTCTCTTGAAGTTACTCATCGCATTCGAATTATATTTTCGCTATATTTGAATTATCCTACTATAAATAAAATTTTGTACAGCGGCCTCTTTTTATTGAATAGGGCTATTATTGGTCATTAGTGTTGGTTTATCTCATGCTGAACTTTAAAATCTCATTTTAACTCGAGGCGAAGCTAAGGCGCTCCTATTGGAGTAGAATTGATAAATTAAACGAAAACTTGCCAAGTTTGAAGTTTGATTGTAATTTTACTCCAAAGCAGGAGCGCCAGCGTAGCTGAGAGTTCAACTGCCCTCCCAATTTCCCTTCCCGTTGAACTCTCAGCGTTTCATCATGAGCTTAACGACCGCACACTACAGCGACTTTAAAATACTGGTTTGGTTTGGTCAATTGAGGCGATTGCACCCGTCTATCTCAGTTGAACGCTCAGCTACGCTGGCGCTCCTACTTTGGAATAGAATTACAATCAAACTTCAAACTTGATAATTTTTCGTTTAATTTACCAAATAAGATATAATCTGGCGTAACGGACAGACAACTTATTTTTATATATATAGACTAGCTGTTGGGGTGGCGCTTCGCGCCACCCCAACACCTAGTTGGTGGGAGTGCTTCACGCCCCCCCCAAGACCCTCCGGGCGAGTAAATCGTTACGTGCCATATTAGTTACGTGCCATTGTAGTTGTATCTCTGTGTACCACCTATGAATATAGATAGGTTTATATATGTATTTTGAACTACGTAAAACTTGCGAATAAAGTTACCAGTTTTTTACTCTTTAAGAAATTCAATCTCTTTTCATACTGTTGTCTTTTCAGAGATATTTGATTATTCAAGCAAGCCGATTAACAGACAAAGTGTAACAGACATAACAGACAGACAATTTATTTTTATATATATATATAGAAGATAGATAGATTTTAGAAGTTACCAGTTTTTTACTCTTTAAGAATTTCAATCTCTTTTCATACTGTAGTCTTTTCAAAGATATTTGATTATTCAAGCAAGCCGATTAACAGACAAAGTGTAACAGACATAACAGACAGACAACTTATTTTTATATATATAGAAGATAGATTTTTGAAGTTAGCAGTTTTTTACTCTTTAAGAATTTCAATCTCTTTTCATACTGTAGTCTTTTCAAAGATATTTGATTATTCAAACAACCAGATTAACAGACAAAGTGTAACAGACATAATCGACAGACAACTTATTTTTATCTATATAGAAGATAGATAGATAGATTTTTGAAGTTACCAGTTTTTTACTCTTTAAGAAATTCAATCTCTTTTTTATACTGTTGTCTTTTCAAAGATATTTGATTATTCAATCAAGCCGATTAACAGACAAAGTGTAACAGACATAACAGACAGACAACTTATTTATATATATATACTAGCTGTTAGGGTGGCGCTTCGCGCCACCCCAACACCTAGTTGGTGGGGGCGCTTCGCGCCCCCCCCAAGCCCCCCCGCGCGCGTAAGTCGTTACGCACCATATTAGTTACGCGCCATTGTAGTTGTGTCCCTATGTCCCACCTGTGAATATAGATATATATATCTATATATATAAAAATAAGTTGTCTGTGGATGGATGGATGGATGGATGTGTCAGGTGACGTCACCTGAAAAAACTGGATCAGGTGACGTCAAAACTGAAAAAACTAAAAAAAGGCAAAAACTACAAAAAAAACTAAAAACTAATAAAAAAAATAAAAAAGCTAAAAAACTAAAAAAACTATAAAGGTAAAAACCAATAAAAAACTAAAAAAAAAACTGAAAAAACTAAAAAAAGGCAAAAACTACAAAAAAAACTAAAAACTAATAAAAAAAGTAAAAAAGCTAAAAAACTAAAAAAACTAAAAAAAGGTAAAAAACTAAAAAAAATAAAAAATAAAAAAAACTAAAAAAAAGGAAAAAACTGTAAAATAAGCTAAAATAAAGGTAAAAACCAATAAAAAACTAAAAAAAAAAAGGAAAAAACTAATAAATGACGACACTCAAAGAGAAAAAAAAGGCAAAAACTACAAAAAAAACTAAAAACTAATAAAAAAATATCTATATATATAAAAATAAGTTGTCTGTGGATGGATGGATGGATGTGTCAGGTGACGTCACCTGAAAAAACTGGATCAGGTGACGTCAAAACTGAAAAAACTAAAAAAAGGCAAAAACTACAAAAAAAACAAAAAACTAATAAAAAAAATAAAAAAGCAAAAAAACTAAAAAAACTATAAAGGTAAAAACCAATAAAAAACTAAAAAAAAAACTGAAAAAACTAAAAAAAGGCAAAAACTACAAAAAAAACTAAAAACTAATAAAAAAAGTAAAAAAGCTAAAAAACTAAAAAAACTAAAAAAAGGTAAAAAACTAAAAAAAATAAAAAATAAAAAAAACTAAAAAAAAGGAAAAAACTGAAAAATAAGCTAAAATAAAGGTAAAAACCAATAAAAAACTAAAAAAAAAGGAAAAAACTAATAAATGACGACACTCAAAGAGAAAAAAAAGGCAAAAACTACAAAAAAAACTAAAAACTAATAAAAAAAATAAAAAAGCTAAAAAACTAAAAAAACTAAAAAAAGGCAAAAACTACAAAAAAAACTAAAAACTAATAAAAAAGCTAAAAAACTAAAAAAACTAAAAAAAAGGCAAAAACTACAAAAAAACTAAAAACTAATAAAAAAAATAAAAAAGCTAAAAAACTAAAAAAAACTAAAAAAACTAAAAAAAGGTAAAAAACTAAAAAAACTAAAAACTAAAAAAAACTAAAAAAGGTAAAAACTAAAAGAACTAAAAAAGAAAAAAATAAATGACGACACTCAAAGAGAAAGCGACCAGGACAAAAGGAATGTTCGATTAGCAATCAACAAAGCACCGGGACACAGGGAGTATAAATGACGACCCGGGGGAAACAGGGGGATATAAATGACGACCGGGACAAAAAAACTAGAAAAAAAAACTAAAAACTAATAAAAAAACTAAAAAATCTAAAAATCTAAATAAGCTAAAAAAGAAAAAAAAAGGAAAAAAATAAAGGAGAAAAACAAAACTAAAAAACGAATGTATATACAGACCGGGACACCGGGATACAAATGACGACCGGGACCCGGGACACAGGGAATATAAATGACGACCGGGACACAGGGACACAACTCCGGTACACCGGGATACAAATGACGACCGGGACACAGGGAATATAAATGACGACCGGGACACAGGGACACAACTACAACGGGGACACCGGGGGAAACAGGGGGATATAAATGACGACCGGGACAAAAAAACAAAAAAGAAAAAAAAACTAAAAACTAATAAAAAAACTAAAAAATCTAAAAATCTAAATAAGCTAAAAAAGAAAAAAAAAGGAAAAAAATAAAGGAGAAAAACAAAACTAAAAAACGAATGTATATACAGACCGGGACACCGGGATACAAATGACGACCGGGACCCGGGACACAGGGAATATAAATGACGACCGGGACACAGGGACACAACTACAACGGGGACACCGGGGGAAACAGGGGGATGTAAATGACGACCGGGACACCGGGACAGGGAATGGTCGATTAGCAATCACCATCAACAAAGCTCAAGGGCAATCATTAGAATCATGAGGTATAGATCTGAATACAGATTGTTTTCCCATGGACCATTATATGTTGCATATTCAAGAGTCGGTAAACCTGACAATCTATTTATATGCAAAGACAATGGGACAGCAAAGAATGTTGTATATTCGCAAGTTTTACGTAGTTAAAACCATATATATATATCTATCTATATTCACAGGTGGGACATAGGGACACAACTACAATGGCGCGTAACTATTATGGCGCGTAACGACTTACGCGCGCGGGGGGGGCTTGGGGGGGGCGCGAAGCGCCCCCACCAACTAGGTGTTGGGGTGGCGCGAAGCGCCACCCCAACAGCTAGTATATATATATATGTGTGTTTTTAACTACGTAAAACTTGCGAATATACAACATTCTTCGCTGTCCCATTGTCTGTTTATATAAATAGATTGTCAGGTTTACCGACTCTTGAACATGCAACATATAATGGTCCATGGGAAAACAATCCGTATTCAGATCTATACCTCATGATTCTAATGATTGCCCTTGAGCTTTGTTGATGGTGATTGCTAATCGACCATTCCCTGAGTCGCCATCGTCATTTATATATCCCCCTGTGCACCCCGGCATCCCCTTTGTAGTTGTGTCCCTGTGTCCCGGTCGTCATTTATATTCCCTGTGTCCCGGTCGTCATTTGTGTCCCGGTGTTCCAGTCTGTGATTTCTCTTTGAGTGTCCCGGGCGTCATTTATATTCCTTGTGTCCCGGTGTCCCGGTCGTCATTTATATCCCCCTGTGCCCCCCGGCGTCCCCATTGTAGTTGTGTCCCTGTGTCCCGGTCGTCATTTATATTCCCTGTGTCCCGGTCGTCATTTGTATCCCGGTGTCCCGGTCTGTATATACATTCGTTTTTTAGTTAAGTTTTTCTCCTTTATTTTTTTCCTTTTTTCTTTTTTTTCTTTTTTAGTTTATTTAGATTTTAGATTTTTTAGTTTTTTTATTAGTTTTTAGTTTTTTTGTAGTTTTTACCATTTTTTAGTTTTTTTAGTTTTTTTTTTACTTATGTCCTGGTCGTCATTTATACTCCCTGTGTCCCGGTCGTCATTTGTGTCTCGGTGCTTTGTTGATTGCTAATTTATATTATATTTATATTTATATTTTTTATATTTATTAATATTTTTTTAGTTTTCTTTTTCTCTTATTTTTCAGTTTTTTCCTTTTTTTTAGTTTTTTCTTTTTTGGTTTTTAGTTTTTTTTTGTTTTTTACCTTTTTTTAGTTTTTTTAGTTTTTTTAGTTTTTAGCTTTTTTAGTTTTTTTTATTAGTTTTTAGTTTTTTTTTAGTTTTTTGCCTTTTTTTAGTTTTTTCAGTTTTTTTTAGTTTTTAGTTTTTTACCTTTTTTTAGTTTTTTTTAGTTTTTTAGCTTTTTTAGTTTTTTTTCTTTTTAGTTTTTTTTGTAGTTTTTACCTTTTTTAGTTTTTTTTCTTCTTTTGTATTAGTGTGAAATAATTCAGACGTCATATGCGGACAAACACGACGTCACTCGACAGACAGACAGACAGACATAACCCACAAACAACTTATTTTTATATATATTTATTCATATTTTTTAGTTTTCTTTTTCTCTTTTATTTTTCAGTTTTTTCCTTTTTTTTAGTTTTTTTCTTTTTTAGTTTTTAGTTTTTTTTTGTTTTTTACCTTTTTTTAGTTTTTTTTAGTTTTTTTAGTTTTTTAGCTTTTTTAGTTTTTTTATTAGTTTTTATTTTTTTTGTAGTTTTTGCCTTTTTTAATTTTTTTCAGTTTTTTTTTAGTTATTAGATTTTTACCTTTTTTTAGTTTTTTTTAGTTTTTTAGCTTTTTTAGTTTTTTTTTCTTTTTAGTTTTTTTTGTAGTTTTTACCTTTTTTAGTTTTTTTCTTCTTTTGTATTAGTGTGAAATAATTCAGACGTCATATGCGAACAAACATGACGTCACCTGATCCATCCACAGATCCACACACAGACAACTTATTTTTATATATATAGATAGATAAGATATAATCTGGCGTAACAGGCATAGTGTAACAGACAACTTATTTTTATATATATAGATTTTTATATATATAGATACAGTTTCTTCTTTAGTTTTTTTTCTTTTTTAGTTTTTTCTTTTTTTTTAGTTTCTTCTTTTTATTGATTTGTTTTCTTCAATTTGTCAATGTTCATTCTAACATTGACACTTGGAAAAATCTTTACGTGCCAAGCATGCTAAAGCTCCAATAATTTATATTAAACCTCAAAATTTGGGGTATCTGTTTTAAGGTTTTCGAATTACTTTAATCTATTGTCAAAATATATTGAAATATTTGTGCAATTCCCAGTTTTTTTAGTTTTTTCTTTTTTTAGTTTTTTAGCTTTTTTGTTTTTTTTCTTTTTAGTTTTTAATCTTTTTTATTTTTTTACGTTTTTTCTTTTTAGGTTTTTCTTTTTTTAATTTTTTAATTTTTAATTTTTTTTTTAGTTTTTTCTTTTTAGTTTTTTTTTAAGTTTTTTACCATTTTTCTTTTTTCGAATTACTTTAATCTATTGTCAAAATATTTGAAATATTTATGCAATTTCCAGTTTTTACATTCTAGTTTTTTTTTTTCTTTTATATATATAGAAGATATAATCTGGCGTAACGGACAGACAACTTATTTTTATATATATAGATAGATAGATAGATAGATATATTTTTGAAGTTACCAGTTTTTTACTCTTTAAGAAATTTAATCTCTTTTCATACTGAAGTCTTTCAACACCTAGTTGGTGGGGGCGCTTCGCGCCCCCCCCAAGCCCCCCCGCGCGCGTAAGTCGTTACGCGCCATATTAGTTACGCGCCATTGTAGTTGTGTCCCTATGTCCCACCTGTGAATATAGATATATATATATATATATATATATATATATATATATATATATATATATATATATATATATATATATATATATATATAAATATACATATATATATATATATATATATATATATATATATATATATATATATATATATATATATGTATATATATATATATATATATATATATATATATATATATATACTAGCTGTTGGGGTGGCGCTTCGCGCCACCCCAACACCTAGTTGGTGGGGGCGCTTCGCGCCCCCCCCAAGCCCCCCCGTGCGCGTAAGTCGTTACGCGCCATAATAGTTACGCGCCATTGTAGTTGTGTCCCTATGTCCCACCTGTGAATATAGATAGATATATATATATGGTTTTAACTACGTAAAACTTGCGAATATACAACATTCTTTGCTGTCCCATTGTCTTTGCATATAAATAGATTGTCAGGTTTACCGACTCTTGAACATGCAACATATAATGGTCCATGGGAAAACAATCTGTATTCAGATCTATACCTCATGATTCTAATGATTGCCCTTGAGCTTTGTTGATGGTGATTGCTAATCGACCATTCCCTGTCCGGTGTCCCGGTCGTCATTTACATCCCCTG
>NC_088883.1:21148808-21226723 GCF_032884065.1 Artemia franciscana | reverse complement strand
AGGTGTATATAGTATACTTTGATTTTGTTCGACACCCTCCTCACCAATGATTGAAGGTTTCAACTTAATACCCTTAGAAATTACTAAGATATTGGAGATGTGCTCTTTTGACTACCTGGATGCACATATATTCTTATGATTCAATTCGATTTTCTTCTCCACCTTCTTTTTAAAGTTTAAACTAAAAACCCCTTGCTGCTCAGTTATTGTATACTAGCCATTTTGACAATCAAGATATTAGTCTACTTTCATGTTTAATTCCTGGTCTGACATGTTGAGAGTCAAAATAATTGGACAATATCAACGCGGTAGCTCCCGAAAATGTCTGGGACAGCACTGCAACGCAACTGTGACCATGACTGGGGTCTCATTCGGAACCGGTTTTAGACTGATTGGAAACCAGTAACATCTGGATTGCCTCGTGGGTTGGACCTCACTTCCTCAAGGCCATGGTCACACAACAGTTGCATGCGCAATCAGTTAGCAATTCTAGTCTCAAAACAGTTGCCCCGTGGCCGCTGGGCCTTAGTCGCTCCTGAGCCGTTCTTGATAGTGCAAATGCGACTTTCTTACGACCTTGTTACACGTAGTACACCTTCCTGACTCTCATATAGTTCACCACCCTTCTCACCATCCCCCAAGACCTGACTAAATTTGATTTCAAAGGATTTCAATAAAAGGGCTACCAGAATTGATAATAAGTAAAATACGCTTAGCGACATATATATATATATATATATATATATATATATATATATATTGTATAATATACTAGTTCTTCATCACTTTTTCGATCGTTTTATCTCCGTGGGGCTCTTAGAAAATGTTAATTTTTTAAATCACACCTTATCTGCCCATGAAAGTTTTTGCCCAGAAAATTTCTTTTCCGCCAAAAACTAATCCATGCTACCCCCGCCCCTCCTTAGGTAGTGCTCATTTTCACATTTAGCATTTATCTTGTATTGACTAATTCAGTTTTAAGGAACACATTTGTATCTGTGCTTTTCCTATATCACAAAATGTTCCAGGAAAGTCTAAAAGGATTTGTTAATAGCAAGCATAATTACATGTGAAGAAAAAAGGTCTTGACCAGACATCGCAACCATCTTGAGGTTTTCGCTCTTGTAATGTATTTAGCCAGTCTTCAAAATTTATCCTTTTATAAATTTTTTAGTTCGGAAAAACATATTGTCTATTGTCTGCAAATGATTGACTTTTCTTTTCTTTTCTAGATAATGAAGTAGCTGGGCAGTAAATGTCGGAACTCTCTGTATAAGCCTGTTCTCTGTTGCATTCGTCTTTTTGTGTATAGACGCTTATTTTTACATAAAAAGACAGTGCAGCAGAACTGGTTTCTTATAATTTTAAAGTTTAAATAAAAAAAAAGGGTTCTAAACCTCAAGTTAAATAGAATCTCAGTAAAATTTGCGTATATTTTTTTTTTTGCTCCCCTTTTTATATTTTACTAAAAAAATAGAACCCTCAAAAAATTTTTAATCAATTTTGCTTCAATTTTTTGCTCATCCTTCACCTAACGAATTTACTGCTCATTGAAGCTGTGCAATTATGTGGCCTCTGCTCCTGACAAAGAACCTCTTCCTGACTCAACATACAACAACATTTTTTATTTTATATTTTAATATAAATTTAATCAATAAAATATTGTTTCTTTGTATTCTTGCAAACTGCTTGTTGTTCTTAGAGCTAGGGATAGTTCATAGGGACGGAGTACAAGATAGAGAAAATTAAAATAAATACATAACTATGTTTATCAAAACAATTTATGAAGAGCACTTACTATACACGAACAACTATTGTATACTTTTACCTTTAAGCATCCCCTTTTAAGAAGGGGATGCCATGAAGGAAAAGTGATATTGTGGTTATGTTTCAAAAACAGTTTCGACAGACCTATTTTGGGCTCGCCATTTTATATTTGCGGATTAATGCTAAACTTAAAAAATGTAGCTAGGACTTTTTTATATATAGTTTGAACCTGATAAAAGTAGGAAAGGGAATCTTGCTTGTCCAAAAACCCCAATGCCAGGGTTTACTGTATCTATATGCTTACTAATGGCGAAGTAATAATAATCACAAAATGACTAAAATGATTCATTCTTTCGAATATATTGACCATCGGGTAAAGAATAATTTCAATTGAAAATATATTGCGTATTCATTGAAGAGGCAATGCTACTAATTGTTTTGGGGAGTTAAATGAGGGTTGCCCAACTCATATTAATGGCCTTTTCTGTTTCTTTTTGTGCTGGATTTCTTCATTCAATTTAGTCTGTTTGGTTTAAGATCGTTAACTTAGAGGATTCTACTTATGCCCGCTCTGATCTCTAAAATTGTGTCTTCTTTCGCGAAAATGCATCGTTTTCATGCATTGAATTTTTAAATCAATTAACAGTGTATACAGTACTTTTGCGTTGACGATAGCTTCTGGTCTATGGATGAGCATCCTAACCCCAAAAAACCTTTGGGCGTTTTCATGAGTATCTAGGCTTGTATAAGAAGCCTAGAGGAAACTTTTAAGAAACTAATAAATTATTGAAGAAGAATTTTTATCGTCCTTCAAAAGAACTTTGCAGTAAGGTCGTGGAAATATGGCATATATTTTATGACATTTTTACAAAATGTTGAAGATTAGCAAAAAAATATATCAAACGCCTTTTCAACCGTCAATTGTTGAAAAGACGCTATACTTTTGACTGTGGGGGAGACCTCTACTTAAGGCTTTCGGTCTCTAAAACTCATGAAAATTTGGTTATAATAGATTTTGAGTTGATTGTAAGTCGAAAGTAACTCTAGAACAAAAGAGGTTATAGCATTAAGCGTTAATTATTTATAGCATAAGTGCAACAGCATTTTTCATAAGCTTGCTCTTTGGGAAACAAGTTCTTTCTGCTGTTGTAATTGAAAATACCCTTTATAACAATTTTTTGCCGATTCGAGATATAAGGCTCAACCCCTTTTCATAGATTGTTGGCAACAGTAGTATTTTTTTAAATATAGGAAACATAGGAATTGACTATCCCTTGTGAGGTGTTTCTTTATCTACCGTAACGGTGATACTAGTATATAGCTAGTAAGAATGGTGGGTACTCAGAAGAAAATCCAGTGACACCCTGTTATGTCTCTAGAAGCCGTATTATTAATCCTTTGGAGGAGTATAAACAGCTTTCTATGAGCTCTGCAGAACACGGACATTCATTTTTGGGAACAAGCTTTGTGTAAAATTTGCAGAGAAGTATAATTGAGATGGATGGCATTGTGTCCATAGAAGGTATAAGTTCACCATGCTTTCTTGCCCAAAAGGAACAAACCCATTCGAGAATATCTACCGCGTGAATGGATGGTGAAAATATATTTTTGAGGAGATGGGATTAATCAATATTCTTTATAGCTTTACCTCCAAAGATGAAACCAGGGTGTTGCACGATCTTTGACTGACTAACTGATCTTTTGTGTGTTCTCTCTGTCTTTGATTTTTGGAAACTGACCCTCTTGGAAATAGATAACTTTTCTGTCTCCACAAGATATACCTGTGGATACCGGGAAACCTAGGTTGTGTCTCCATTTCTAAGGACATTTGTCAGTATCAGTAAAAAAGTATAAAGAATTCTTTACCTCAAAACAGCGTCGATCTGAAAACACTGTCAATTAGTCCAATCATTTTTAATGTATTGCACCTTGCATACGGTAAAGCCCTGCTTGTCCATAAATGTGGTCATGATAAAAGTTGAAAAAATCAAAAAGAAAGTTTTCTCCACTAATATTTAATATTTGCACCATAATGCATTTTAAATTACATAAGCCGATTTTTTTTTTCTGTTGACAAGATTATTACCTGCCCTTAAAATAAAAATGGTTAATGGCCTCTTTTGAATTATATCGTTGAAAACAGGAAGTTTTGCATAAAAAGCAAAAAGTTCAAACCAACCGAAAACCAAAAAGTAAAATCCAAAAGATTTTGCATAAACTCTTAGTTTGAGCAAAATAATTTTGATAAATCAAGCAGAAATCCATAAGAGAAGGAAACTTAAAATGAAGAAAAATGAAAAGAGTGAATGAAAGCAAGCTTAGAATGAACGTAAGTTAGCGTAAGTAAGGGTGGTGATGTCTAGTGCGGGCTAATCAACAAAAAAACTTCAAAAATCCTCAGTAAAATCGGTAATTTAAGGCATTACTTAAAGTTTATTTTAGCTCTTTGGATGCAAGTTTCGAGTAGGGACTATAAGAATGATTGATAAAACCCAGCGGATTAAATACGATTTTACGTTTCATTCCGACACAATCTTCCTATATTAGCTGTCTTACAAAACAAAATTGAGTCTTCGTCAGTATGGATATATACATTGTCTGTGTCAACTAGAATTTCCCTGTGGACATTGAGATTGGCAAAGCCATTTAGCCTACTTTCAGACGTCACGTTTCTTAGGTATGTCTTGATTCTCCGAAGTGTAAAAGGAGAGCTCTTTTGTGCTGGTCGATACAGGTATAGTGATTAAAATATTAAGTAAGATATGGATGTTCGAAGAGATTGCTTTGCCACAAATATTTAGAAAATCAGTTGCATTGACATGGTGTGCCTTGTTCCGTTAGAGAAATTTTTGCCAAATTTTTCTTTCCGCCATTAAACGTTTAAGGTGTTGTTTTTCAAATCTTCTTCATAACTTTCGATCAACTTCAAAAATGACTTTCATCTCTTTACATTCTTCACTATTCTGTGGATAAGTGTGAAGCAAACAGTGAAACCCTTTTAAAGTATTCTTGTGCTTTAAGAGACGTTCTTCTATAAAGTTTTATACTTTCAATCCAGAAGATGAATAAGTTAATTCTTTAAAATTGTTCTGTGCTTTCGGCTGAGACATTTCTTCTGTGTATCTGCCTGTCTACAGTCCTTGTAACACTAATTGTAGTTCCATTCAATTTGGCCATTTTTGGCCAAATTTCCATTCAATTTGGCCAAAGAAAATAAAATCAGTGGAAAATAGAATGTTAAACTTTCTTTTGCCGTTGGGGGAGGGATGGTGTCAGCACGCCATAAGTTGAACACCTTACGAATCGTGCATGTTGTTTCAATATCTCTGGCGGGGTGTCCATATTGCTGATGGACGGGTTCTCTTTAGTAACAAACGTAGTGAGAGCCAATTCAAGTTTTGTTCCACTTTCTTTTTGTAGCTCTTCAATGTTAACAATGCTTGATATAGCAACAGGGCCATTGACTGATACCTAGTGCTTTGCTCAATCTTTGACAAAATTTTATAAGGCCTACTACCGCTCTATCTTGATAGGTCCATAGAACTTGCTTGCTTCTTTTTTTTTTTTTTTTTTTTTTTTTTCTACTGAACTAAGTATTTACAGTATACATTACAATATAATACTCTTCTGATCTTGTCAAGTGCCTGACAAAAGGCTCTTTAGAAGGGCAGTCCAGTAGACGTGAAACAAATATACCCTCATTCAAGATTTGATTCAATCCAAATTTCAATTTTCAACCCATCAACTAACAGTGGTCCCCCAATTACCTAAAAAAAATTCACATAATACCAATCTATTAGCTTTATACAAGTTCATAATTTTTCCTTTTTCGATTTCAAACACCATAATTAGTTAAGGCCTTTTCATTTTAGTTGCCCTGAAAAATTAAAAAAGTACACCAGCTTTGCCTGAAAAACTTTATTGAAGACACGGCTGAATGTGAAAATTGCCTTTGCTTTTGAAATTTATTCTGCTTTTCAACTGGCTGCAAACTACCACGTTTTCTTATATTTTCTCATGCTGTCGATAAATGAGTTTCTTAAATTGAAATTGCTGGAACTCAAATAAGGAGAAATAATATGTAAAAATATCGTACAGATATGTAAGTTTCTGAACCGTCTCTATTTGACAATACGGGAGAATAAGGACACGGAAAAAAAAACGAAGCTATCCACAGCAAAAAAGAAAATAATAATTTTGCAAAAAAAAAATCTTATTTGAGCCATGATTTCAATGAGGCTTTTTCAGGAAGACTTCGCGCTTCTGATTTTTTTTTTTTTTTTTTTTTTTTTTTTCTTAGCAACTAAGCGGATTTGAAAATTATTTCCACTCAACCAATTTTGCCTAAGAAAGCTATAATAAAGAAAGGTCAGTACTTGGAATTCTAATTTTTTTTTCTTTTGTTGTCCTGTTGCCTTGCATTGTCTTGCTTTGCCTGCTTGGTCTCCGAACTTATTTAAGAAAACGCTCTAGTATGTTACTTTAAAAATCTAACCCAAAATACTACTCGAACCTTATTAGAAACTTTATAGGATTAATCAAAATATAGCTCATGCTTTTTATACAAAATATTTTCTTGCTAAAGTCCAATTCAGCTCAGGTTCGTTTTGATGGAAATTGGCATTAGGGCATTGTCAATAGTCCTTATCGATTTTAGCGGTGAGATCAGGATGAAACTGGATGGGAAGAATAGAAACCTGTCTAAGATACGTGACTGACATAACTGGACCGGATCTGCTCTCTTTTGTGGAATTGGGGGGGGGGGTAATTTTGAAAATTGAGGTATTTGTAACTTACGAAAGGGTGACCAGATCTTAATAAAATTTGATATTTAGAAGGATCTTGTGCTTTAAAGTTTTAATTTCAATTTCCGACCAGATCCTGTGACATTCGGGGGAGTTGGAGGGGGAAACCGGAATTCTTGGAAAACATGAAAATTGGGGTATTTTTATCTTACGAATAGATGATGGAATCGTAATGAAATTTGATTTTTAGAAGGAATTCATGTCTCAGAGCTCTTATTTCAAATCCCGACCAGATCTTTTGATATTGGGGGGAGTTGGAGGGGGAAATCTTGGAAAAACACTTGGAGTGGAGGAATCGGGATGAAGCTTGGTGGATAGAATAAACAAATGTCCTTGATACGTGATTGACAGAATCGTGCTGGATTCGCTCTCTTTGGGGGAGTTGGGGGGAGGGTTCAGTGATTTGGCGAGTTCGGTGCTTCTGGACGTGCTAGGGCGATGAAAATTGGTAGGCGTGTCAGGGAGCTGCTCAATTTGACTGCAGGGCAAAAGGGAGAGGAAAAATTAGAAAAAATTAGGTATTTATAACTTACGAGTGGGTGATCGGATCTTAATGAATTTTGATATTTAGGACTTTGTGACTCAGAGCTCTTATTTTAAATCTTGACCTGCATTAAGCTTCTTATTTTTCTTTTTAAATCAATCTATTGATTCATAGAATATTGATAGAGCTCATACCATATGATCTCTTGGCTCTTAGCTCTTCTCGCCTCGTCACAAGTGTCATATGAGCTCTTAGCTCTTGTTTCTTCTTCCTTTAGCTTTTATTGTAAACATATTAAAGTCGATGTTGCATATTAATTAGTATGTTTACAGACTGTCATTACTTAACTAAGGCTTTTTCAAATAATCAAACTTTTTTTTAATTCAGATGTCTTCAACTATCTAGGTTATGGTAGTGTTAAGATAGAAAAAATTGGGTATGGCAAGTGTTGTAAAATTGTTGTAAAAAAAAATGTGGCAAGATAAGATGTTTATTTTTAAAAAAAAATACTATCACAAGCCCCAAAGGGCCAAACGTGGTGATTGATATTGGATACAATATGGTGCTTGTCAGGAAATATAGGGTAAATTGATGTTTTTGAGTTGTCTTAAAAGTCTTCCATAGCTACCCTTGTTTTTTTATGGCTTTTTAAAACATCGAAGGAAAACAATTATGCATAATTTGATCTAGTTACAGCACATTTCCAAATACAGCTTTCCCTCCCAGTCTCTGTGTCACTCAAGCTTGTGTGCTGGGATTGATTTTGGAAGTGGCTATACCGTTTGCGCTGTGGGAGGGGAATAAAATAAAAGCCCTCTCCCTGGAAAATGATAGGAAGCGACCTGAAAATCTACTTCGTTTTATTCCTTCTACCCTTAGATCTTTTCCTGTTGTTTTTTTTCGAACGCCTAAGGCAAAAAAATAAAATGCACAATTTGATTCGTTTGAGGTACACCCACAAATTCTGGGTTTTTCCCCAGCCTTTGTCTACCTCAGGTATACCACAGGAGGGTGTCACTTTAACTTTGAGGCAGGGTGTTCATTTTGACAGAAGAAAGGGATTCAGACAGAAGCCCCATCCCCCCAAGTTAAAAATACCAGCCTTATATTGTTCTTTTGTACTCCCTCCCCCACCCCACAGGCTGAGCCTATGCGTTCCTGGGGATAGGGCTGTAAGTTGTGCCTTGGGGGCATGTTAGGTTTCTATGGAATAGAATTTACGGAATTTTATGGTATAAACTTCAGATTAGGCTTATTAGATTTAATTTTTGCTCGTTTTGAGCTTGACTCAGCTATTTATTAAATTAAAAAAAAAACAGGTTTTTGTAACTGCAAGTAAGGAGCAACATTTAAACGATCAGAAATTATTCCATATATGAAAGGGGTTGTCCCCTTCTCAACAACTGGCTCTTTGCGCTAAAGTTTGACTCTTTCTTACAACTCTACTTTTTAAATCAATAGAAAACTTTAGCGTAAAGAGCGAGGCTAAACGGTTTTTTTGCTAAACGGTTTTTTTCACAGTTTTGATCAGACGATTTTGATAAAAAAAAAAAAAAGGTGGAGGAGGAGAAGGCCTAGTTGCCCTGCAATTTTTGATTACTTAAAAAGGGAACTAGAACTTTTTTTACGAAGGTTTTTGTTAGTAATAAAATATACGTTACTTACGAATTAACTTGTGTAAAGAACGGTTTGCATATGAACGGTTAGCAATATGAAGGGTTTGCCCCCTCGTCAATACCTCGCTCTTTTCACTAAAGCTTAAATTTTGTCCAATTCTTTAATAATGACCCAAGAATCACAAAGGCCGTACAATAAATAGTTAAAATTACTAAAAATACTTTTTGCATAAAGAGCAAAGCATCATGGAGGAGATGAACCCCCTTATTTACATAATAATTTCCATACTTCTTAGGTTTTAATGCTACTCCTTACTTTCATCTGAATTTTCTTTTGTCATTTTTTTTTAATTAATGCTAGAAAATCCTGCAGCCCCTTCATGGAAATTCTCTTCTCTCATGACAAACTCTTCCATGCAGAGATCCTCCCACGTTAACTCCCTCCCCCTCAACACAAAAAATTCCCCCTGGAAACGACTGTACACTTTCAATCACTATTTGTAAACAATGGTCAAAGTTTGTAACTTAGACCTAATATTTTCTGTCACTTAAAAAGGGCACTATAAATTTTAATTTCCGTTAGAATTAGTCCTCCTGCGACATTCTAGGGCCACATTTTTGTAGATAGGAGCTTGAAACTCCTGCAGTAGTGTTCT
The DNA here is from genome assembly GCF_032884065.1 of Artemia franciscana. Lineage (NCBI taxonomy): Eukaryota > Metazoa > Arthropoda > Branchiopoda > Anostraca > Artemiidae > Artemia > Artemia franciscana. The sequence continues at coordinate 21,217,395 of NC_088883.1, read as the reverse complement.
CTGATACGCTGAATTTGACGGTGTCATTTTCGTTAACATTTAATGACTTTTAAGGGATGTTCCCTGCTATTTTCTAAAATAAGACAAAGTTTCTCAGGCTCATAACTTTTGATGGCTAAGATTGAACTTGATGAAACTTATATATTTAAAATCAGCATAAAAATATAATTCTTTTGAGGTTCAATTTTTAAAAAAAATTTTAAATTCCATTTTTTAGAGTTTCGGTTACCATTGAGGCATTTTTTTGTTTTCTTTCAGGTCTATTAACTGTTATCCAGTGATTTAACTTATAGATGGTGCTTAAACACAATCACAGGACAACAGTATAGACTACTTTGGATTCAAATACAATCACATGGAGATGCTCTATTCGCAATGCTCCAGTTTATTCAGAATGCTCCATTACTAAAGGAAGATTTGGCTTAATATTCGCTTCACAAGCACCCAGTATCAGTACCTTTTTTGTTTTTTATCATGAATAAAATTAAATCTAATGCATTGTGGGAATCTTCTCTTCTAAACTAGAGCCGTTCAATAGAAAAACTACAAATAAAGTCTTACTATCACATAGGGTGTGCCATTGCTACCGAAAGCACCGCCCAACCTTCTCCCTCGGAATGTGTACGCGTACCAGCTTACATCTTGGTCTTGTGGGATAAAGACCAACACCAGATCAAATTGGAACCTTTAGAGTCGTCCAACGATAAAACTAAACATTCAACCCATACCTGGTTAACGAGGGAGGCCTGGCCATAGCTGTAATGAAAGTATTGAAAAGCTTAATTTAATGATGCTCCTTGTAACGAGGAGCCAAATTTCTTTAGAATATTTAAGGCTTAAAGTAATTTGTTGACAATTTTCTGTTTCAGTCTATCTTCACCCTATTAGGTTTTTGGGAGCGCTTCATGATTTTATTGTGGGGGGCCACTACAATGAGACAATTGAAGTCTCTACAGTGTATGTATTTTAAAAAAGTAGTCGGCTTGAAAGCAGTTTGGCTCTCAAAGGTGACCTGGGTTTACCAAAATTGTGTCATAAGAGCATTATCAAGATGATCAAATTTTTGTTACAGATATTACATTTGCCTGATAATCGTCTAGTGAAGGCGGCTCACAATAACTTGTTAAAATCTTCTAAAAAGGCGAGGTGGCCAAAACAGATTAAAGCCGCTGGAAGAAGCTGGCTTCTCATGGGCATGAAATAATGACCAGGGTCCCCATTGCAAACCTAATGATTTCCTTGGCATGTTGGATTTGGTTCTTTACTACCAGAAGATTAAAGTAGCTTATGATTTTATAACCAGATTAAAGTAATGTATTGAGAGGAGTTTTTGTTAATACTGAACCTACCGTGGAGCGTGCTAAGGTGTTGGTTGTAGGTGTTTCTAAATTTTATGCCATAGCCTAGGGCACACTTGGATTCTTGTGATGAAAATGGTCCGGGAGGCTGGTCTGATTGCGCCCTTTGTTGGGAATATGGGAGAGACGTAAAGTATTTTATGAGTAATTATAAAAGTTTGGAGAATTTACGGAATTGCTTTTTTTGGGGGGGGGATAGGGTGCATCATGGCTCCCATTTATCTTGAAGACCTTTTATAGGGAGCTAATTATTATGGTGGAAAGTTTTGTAAAGAATGATTTAGAGGGGGCTACCCCTCCTCAATACCCTGCTCTTTACGCCGAAGTTTGACTTTTTGCTCCAATTACTTAAGAATGACTCCTGAAACACAAGATCTGTTTAATTAGAACAAATAGCTTTTTAAAAATTCAAAAACTTTAGCATAAATAGCGAGGGAGTGAGGTGGGATGACCCCTCGTAAACGTAACAATTTCTGTTCGTTTTAAGTTGTAATGTTACTCCTTGATTTCAGTTGAAAGGAAAAACTGTTTTTCATTTTATTGTTTTTAAGTCCGCATGCGTCAATGACGATTTGAAGACATTTATATCGCAAGGCCATTGGTGAACTTTTAGGCGCTTGATAAAATAAATTCGTAAGATTTGAGTCATATGTGTAACTGCTGAGAATATCTTGTTTTCATAAGAAAGTATTAAGCAGAGCCAGCCTTTGGGGGTGGCAAGTGGTATAACCCCACTAGGCCTGCTCATAATACCCCATTGACGCCACTGCTCCAAAAACCCCACTGGGGACCCGCGCTAATAAACTTGTTAGGAATTATAATCACAAATTGATTTTGTGACTTCACGAGGGGCCTCACAGAAAAACAGTATACTCTAAGGCTGGAGTATCCAAATATGCCATCCCTTTTTATGGCACTTGGTATTAACCAAGTGACATATAGCGATGTCCCGGTTTTGCTACTTTAGGCACTTCTAGGTAAGCTAGGACGATGAAATCTGGCAGGCGTATCAGGGACCGGACCAGATTAAATGATAAATAGTCGTTCTACCGATTTGACCATTGGGGGGGGGGGAGTTGGGATCCGGCTAATTCGGAAAAATAGAAAAAAAATGAAGTATTTTTAACTTAACGAACAGGTTATGGGATCTTAATGAAATTTGATATTTGGAAGGATATCGTGTCTCAGAGCTCTCATTTTAAATCCTGACCAGATCCAGTGACATTGGAGGGGGGCCTAAAATCTTGGAAAACCCATACAGTGGAGGCATCGGGATGAAACTTGGTGGGGAAAATAAGCACAAGTCCTAAATACGTTATTAACATAACCGGAACGGATCTGCTCTGTTTGAGAGAGTTGGAGGGGGGGGAGTTAATTCTGAAAAATGAGGTATTTTTAACTTACAAAGCAGTGATCAGATCTTTATGAAATTTGAAGTTCGGAAGGATATCGTGTCTCAGACCTCTTATATTAAATCCCAACCGGATTTGGATAAGTTTGGGGGAGGGGCGGAACCTAAAATCTCATGAAAATAATAAGCACAAATAATAAGCACGGTGGGAAAAATAAGCACAAGTCTTAGATATGGGATTCCCATAACTGGAACGGATCTGCTCTTTTTAGGGGAGTTGGAGGGGGGACAGGATTCATTCTAAAAAATTAGAAAAAATGAGGTATTTTAAACTTACGAAAGAGGGATCGTATTTTAATGAAATTAAATTTAAAAAAACTAGTTTTTTTAACTGAAAGTAAGGAGCGACATTAAAACTTAAAACGAACAGAAATTACTCCGTATATGAAATGGGTTGTTCCCTCCGCAGTCCCTCGCTCTTTACGCTAAAGTTTGACTCTTTGCCACAATTCTACTTTTTAAAACAATTACAAACTTTAGCGTAAAGAGCGTGGGACTGCGGAGGGAACAACCCATTTCATATACGGAGTAATTTCTGTTCGTTTTAAGTTTTAATGTCGCTCCTTACTTTCAGTTAAAAAAACTAGTTTTTTTTAATTTAATTTCTGAACGGTTTTGAGTTAATGCATGTTTGATTTTGGCTCTCCGCACATAAATTTGTTGAAATGAAATTAGTATATTCATTTTTTTTTGGCTAAATGGCTTTCTCTTAGTTTTGATCAGACAATTTTGAGAAATAAGGGGTGGGGAAGGAGGCCTAGCTGCCCTCCAATTTTTCGGTTACTTAAAAAGGCTACTAGAACTTTTAATATTCAACGAACGTTTTTATTAGTAAAAAATATACGTAACTTAAGAATTAACTTACGTAACAAACTTTTATATTCTTATATATTTATTATGTGTACGAGGGGGTTTGTACCCTCGTTAATACCTCGCTCTTTACACTAAATCGTAAGTTTTGTCCCAATTCTTTAAGAATGACCCCTGAATCAAAAAGGCCGCAGAATAAATAGTTGAAATCACTAAAAATATTCTAGCATAAAGAGCGAGGTATTTATCTCCTCCTAAATACCTCGCTCTTTATGCTAAAGTATTTTTAAAACCCCTCATATGCGTAATAATCTCTGTTCGTTTTAAATTTCAATGCTATTCCTTACTTTCATTTGAAAAAACGTTTTCATGTTTATTTTTTCATTGTTTTTTTTTATAGTAATGCCTGTTGACTTTTGGAAAAAAATGAGCATGGGAGGGGGCCTATTTGCCCTCCAATTTTTTTGGTCACTTAAAAAGGGCACTAGAACTTTTCATTTCCGTTAGAATGAGCCCTCTCGCGACATTCTAGGACCACTTGGTCGATAAGATGACCCCTGGGAAAAAAAACAAACAAATAAACACGCACCCGTGATTTGTCTTCTGGCAAAAAATACAAAATTCCACATTTTTTAGATAGGAGCTTGAAATTTTTGCTAGAGTTCTCTGATATACCGAATGCGATGGTGTGATTTTCGTTAAGATTCTATGACTTTTAGGGGATGTTTCCCCCTTTTTTCCAAAATAGGGCAAATTTTCTCAAGCTCGTAACTTTTGATGACAAAGACTAAATTAATTGAAACTTATATATTTAGAATCAGCGTAAAAATTCAATTCTTTTGATGTATCTTTTAGCATCAAAATTCCGTTTTTTAGAGTTTCGTTTACTATTGAGCCGGGTCGCCCCTTACTACAGTTCCTTACCACGAACTGTTTAAAAAGAAAATAATTCGGTATTTTGGGGCTTCTGACATTATTACTCCTTTGCGGAAGTTAGGCTCAAAATTGAAAAAGGATTATATTTTTTCTCTGGGCCCCTTCCACCTCTTAGTTTGTTTATTTTCCCGTTAGTTTTCACCTGTTTTCGCTTTATAGTTGTGTTATCTCTTAGCAGTTCTTTCGTTAGTTGAGTTATGGTTGTGGTATATATGTTTTATCACTCGTATAGTTGTGTTATTTTCAAATTATACTCCATAATAGAGAGGCTCCGAACACCCAGCATTGTATATTAAGCTCTTAATTTGATGTTTTTTTCTAACGTGACCAGATTCGTCCTGCGCCCTTTTCATTGAATTTTTTTCCCCCATGGCATATTTCTCCAAGGAAAGATCCTCCCACATAGCCCTCTCCCCTCAACCCCACCCCCAAAACCAAAAAAATCCCCCTGAAAACGTCTGTACACTTCCCAATAACCATTATTATATGTAAACACTGGTTGAAGTTTGTAACTTGCAACCCCTCCCCCAGGGACTGTGGGGGAGTAAGTCATCCCCAAAAACATAGTTATTATGATTTTCGACTGCTAAACAAAATGGCTATCTCAAAATTTTGATCCGTTGACTTTGGGAAAAAAATGAGCGTGGGAGGGGGCCTAGATGCCCTCCAATTTTTTTGGTCACTTAAAAAGGGCACTAGAACTTTTCATTTCCGTTAGAATGAGCCCTCTTGCGACATTCTAGGACCACTTGGTCGATACGATGACCCCTGGAAAAAAAAAAAAAAAAAAACAAAAAACAAACAAACAAACAAATAAACACGCACCCGTGATTTGTCTTCTGGCAAAAAATGCCAAATTCCACATTTTTGTAGATAGGAGCTTAAAACTTCTACAGTAGGGTTCTCTGATACGCTGAATCTGATGGTGTCATTTTCGTTAAGATCCTACGGCTTTTAGGGGGTGTTTCCCCCTATTTTCCTAAATAAGGCAAATTTTCTCAGGCTCGTAACTTTTGATGGCTATAACTAAACTTGATGAAACTTATATATTTAAAATCAGCATTAAGATGCGATTCTTTTGATGTAGGTATTGATATCAAAATTCAATTTTTAGAGTTTTGGTTACTATTGAGCCGGATCGCTCCTTACTACAGTTCGTTACCACGAACTGTTTGATTTCATATTTAGAAGGACCTCGAAACTCAGATCTCTTATTTTAAATCCCGACCGGATCCAGTGTCATTAGGGGGGAGGGGGTCTTGGAAAACGCTAAAAGTGGAGAGATCAGGATTAAATTTGGTGGAAATTATATTCCTATTTCAATTAACTCGTTACGGCACAAGGCAGGTCAAAATAGGCCTTTGAGAAAGATCATGGCAGGAAAGAGAGGAGAACTTTGAGCTAGGACTTCGCTACCCAGAATTTTTTTTTTTTTTTTTTTTTTTTTTTTTTTTGTAGTGTAACATTGTAATATAGTAAGTGCTAGTTTTTATTTTTGTAGTGTAACATTTCAGTGCGAAAGTATGCCTCCAGGCATGTGTACTGGTTTGTCATATCTATCTATGTAATTGTTGCAAATAAAAAATTAGCTATCTAGTTGTGTGCTAAAGTTATAGATATTCAGATTTAATTAAACTTACATCATTAAAAAAAAAAATTTCGTATTGAATGAAGCTGAATTTTTTTTCGAAGTTCAAGAAAGGGCAGTCCCTAAAAATACTCTAGTATACCTGCTAGAAAAGAAAATAATAATAATTCGCTCAAAATTAGTCTCATTGTAGAATTTCACATCTTTAGAGGTTTTCTACTGTGCTAACTTCCTTGATTGAAATATTCGCAGACATAGGATATAAATTATTTTACAAACGGAGAGAAATTAAAAAGAAGTTTAAGAAAACTTCTGGAAGAAGTTATCGGTCCTAGAAGTAAGTTGTTGTTTTTCGGGGTTTGAAGCGTTCTAACAACAAGTCATATGTATCCGTATCACTCAATTATTCTAAGCCTTATGTAATCACTAACTTACTTGGGTGTCAATTTGGTCAATATTCACTGAACATGATCATATATTACTTATCTTGCTATTGGTAGGGGGCTATTTACCTGCAGTAAGTAGAAGTATTAACGTTTGACGTTTCCTCTTCTTTTTCTTCCAGTTTTAATGGTTCCGTTTTAAAGTTTGCTTGTTATATTTCTTTGTCAATAATCCTTTTTTTAGGTGACGCCTAATTTCTTTTTATCTTCTTTTGTTTTATTTTAAAAGAAATGGAACCCTTAACATTTTTAAATCTGTTATTACTTTGCTCATCCCTTGCTAAACGGATATAAATATTTTTAAAATAAACAAATTTTTATATTTTTTTGTTTTTAATCCATTTTTTAGGTGACGCGATAAAAATAAAAATTAACAAAAATATAAAAAAAATAACAAAAATATATAAATATAAAAAATATAAATATAATATAATATATAAAAAATATAAAAATATAAAAAATATATAAAAAAATAATAAATAGTAAATCTCATCGTAAATATTTTGCCGGCCATTATAAACTGAATTCAATGTTTATATATATATATATATATATATATATATGATCAAAAAAATAATTGAAGAAAAACGGGTTTAATTTCTTATAAAGCAGTGACAACAAAATAAAAACTACACTTTAGCTAACCAAAAAATAAAATACTCCGAATATTTCGGCCCAACGTCCGGGAGCCTTTTTCAACGGAAAAAAAAAACAACAAAAAAGGAGAAAATTACAACAATTTAAGACTATTTTTAAGACATTATAAAAATGCCACGACAACTAAACCAACATTAAAATATAAACAATCAAATATATAAGAAACAAAAACTCACATTTTAAAATAAACACTCCCGCAACTGACTGTAACTTTAGAAAAACTGAAGTAATTTTTTATATTGGCACTTTCCTCTGCCACAATCGATGTATAAATGGGAATCTATTAAAAATGAAAAATATAAATAGTTGCAACAATACGAAAAGAGGTCACTTAACCCCAAATCCAACCAAAATCTTATAGGTTAATGAGATACAATTATGAATTATAAATTGAATGGATTTTTTCATTTGCTATTTTAGCTGCCGTTCGTTGACTTCTTACAGCATTGACCATTCTTTGACCTCCGTTCGCAATGTTATTACTTGTTTCAGGACAATTATGCAAATCAACACTCATTGAAGTTTTTGATTGGTCTTTAATTAAACTATTATAAATTGAATTTATTTTAAATTCCCCTTCATCTCTATTGATACTAATACCCCCATAGATAATCTTTTTTATTTCTATAATTTCTCTGAAACTTTGTAAAAGTCCTACAGACTTATCAACAAATTTAAAAATGAATCGAATTATAAAATAATCTAAAATAAATTAATTTATTTTAGATTTAACACTCTTGTATGCTTTTTAATAGCTGTATGTTTTCAATGGCTTACAAATGAAAAAAAAAAACGATGGATAAAATTAATTTAGTCTATTGCTGATAATTTTTGATCCGACAGTTACGTTTGTTTTTCAAGTTCAAGCTATTTTGACGAAGAAAACTAAAAAGATAATAAATATGACGTTACTTTCAGAGGTTGCAGTTCAATGTTTGAGGTTCATTACGAGTTGCGAGATGAGGTCCATTTATACATCGACGTTACTTTCAGAGGTTGCAGTTCAATGTCTGAGGTTCATTACGAGAGCATTATCTATTCCAAGAACCTGGGCTATTTGAATAAGCCTGACATTAGTTAACTTTGAATTTGAACAGGATTTTATAATACACTTGTCGTTTGAACACACAGGCGGCTTCATTGTCAGTGAAAAACTCCCTGAGAAAATTTCTAAAATCATTTCATTGTCACCACGATTGGATTTAGTAACTTGAGATTAGGCTGATTTTTAAAGTTAGTAGGAAACGAAGAATTCATGACAGCCAAATCTCTACTAAACAAAGCCGTAATCATGTTGAATGACTGAGGTCTTTTTTGTATTCCCCTCCCCTCTGTGAATGCTTTAAAGTGTCCCCCTTTCCGCATTAGCCCTAGTTTTATGTCCTTTTATTTAATTGTTATTCAAATAAATCAAAATCTTTTAAATTCTATGTGCATGACTTTTTATATTCTTTTTTCTTCTCTTTTCCGTAAATTTGAGAACGACTTAATGGAAGTCCTTGCCTAAATACTTGCCGTGTCTTTAGTTTGTCTGTTTTTGTCACTGCCTTTAAAGTTCTCTCTCTCATCTTCTCTTTTAATGCTCGTTATTAATCAATTTTTTATTCGTTTTCTTTGTATTTGTCGAAGAATTACTTGTCGAACAGAATATTTAAAATTATATATGACCAGAGACCGGGCGAATCAGCGGTAACGATATCCCTTTTTGGTTAGTTTTTCGCTTTCTTTAGAAATATTCCTGGTGAACATAACAAGGGAAATGGTTTTCTATTTTTAGAAAAACAATCCAAACTTCAGTAGTGTGCTATTTTAGATAGAAATAATCATAAAAATACCAATTTCAAATAAAGTTGAAGAGAAGATCATTTTTCATTTTATGAAATTAATAAAAATTGAAGCATTTTGCTTTTCGGGTAGAAATAGTAGGCTCAGATTGTAGGGCCCTGTTCCCGCAGAGTTCCTTGATCTCAGGTCCTAGTGGTCCTAATGGTCAGGTCTAATGAAGATTACCATTATAATCTTTAGTTATCATTACCAATCATTATCATCTATATATCAATACAATACAATCTTTACCATCTGATATTTATAACCAAATTTAACCTAACTTTAACTTTTACTTTCATAACTTGCATAAGACTGAAAAAGCTGATTTGTGAATCTAATTGAATCCAAGCAGAAAAAAAGGAATTTCGGGCATTGATTGGTGAATGTTAGCGTTAACCAGATTTCGGACATACACGTTAACATATGTACAGGATGCTAGAAAAAAAAGAACCCCGAGGACCCCGAGTTCTATAATACGAAAGGAGAGTATCGTATCCACTGTACTACAGCAATTACATATTATAAATAAATAAATTTTGTGATCACACTAGCCTGGCTATACCAGAAGTCCAACAAAGAAAATCAGAAATAAAAAAAAATCGAGAAACCAAACAAGGGTGATTTTCAGCTAGTGAAAAAAAAGAAGGAAAAATCAAAGCAAATATTTTGGCAAAGACTTTCGTTAAGCCGTCTTAAACGTTCAAATATATATATATATATATATATTAATATATATTTATTTATTTATTTTATTTACTTATCTTCTTTATTTCCCTCAAAAATGAGGAGTAAAATGATAACGCTTAAAATAAAAAATATCAAATATTGATCAAATATTTAAAAAGAGGAAAAAACATACAAAAACACTTGTTAAATAATTTAGCCAGTAAATCATCAAGAGCCAGAACTGTTACTAAGAAACAGAAATAAATTGGGGCCTAAAAGGATAAATTTTCGCCTTGTCTTCAAATGTTTTATATTTTTTCTTTGTCCAGACTACAGGATCCTTTTCAATTCAATTTCAATTCAATTTATTCAAAAAGGAAAGAAAACACATAACAACAACAATAATAAAGATCCTAGAAGCGAACTTGTTAAGGATCAAAAAAACAAAAAAATTGAAAATGAAAAAGAGAGAGAAAAAAAAGAAAAGAGAAAACAAGGGTAATTAAAGCAAATTGAACAAACATTTAGAGAAATATAATATCAAGATTTTAGTACATTGTTATATAGCGTCCGAAAACTTGTGGATAGCTCGACACTGGAGGGTATTAAATTCCATTGAATTATAGATTTATAAATTGGAGATCGCTGGGCGGAACTAGAGATACACCTGGGGGCAATGAAGGAACGGTTGGATGAACGGAGACAGTGGCTTTCAGAATTATTACTATTAAAATAAGATAAGAAGTGGGGAGGAAGATTTTTATGGTAAGCGGAGTATGCAAGGGATAGATTTAATTTTTTGAGGATTTGTTCAAAAGGGATAATACCAAAATCGGAGTACAAGTCCTTGGTGGGATATAGTCGCGGCAACCGAAAAACTGCTTTGACGGCACTGTTTTGAGCAGATTTTAATTTATTGGTAACTGAAGGATAAGTATTGCACCAAACAGATCCGCAGTATGAGATATATGGGTAAATAAAAGAATAATAAAGGGTGACAAGGATATCGGGAGGAAGAAAATAATTCACACGATTAATTATCCTTACCTGTCGCAAAATTACGGCTCTGATATAGGACACATGTGTTGCAAATGATAGGCAGGAGTCTATGTGGACACCAAAAAACTTGGCAACTTCGACCTGCGGGAGGAGATTGGTAGAATATTTTAGGCCAAGTGCTGGCTGAACTTCATTTTTTTTGTAAGGGGTTTGAAATAATACCACCTGACTTTTCTTGCTGTTAATGGTCATGCAGTTAACGAGACACCACTCCTGTACTCTATTCAGAAGGGTTTGAGTAGAGGTGACGACGGATGGTAAATTAGGACCGGTGATGAAAAAGTTGCTATTGTCAGCAAAAAGTACTGGGTGCACTGATGGGCCCAGGTCCGTAATCAAATCATTAATATAAAGGAGAAAAAGTATTGGACCAAGAACAGAGCCCTGTGGGACGCCCCTCCGGACAGGTAGGGGATGTGAAGTCACCCCGCCCAGTCTTACACTCTGTACTCTACCAGAGAGATAAGAGCCGAACCAAGAGAAAGGAACTCCGCGAATCCCTAGGTTATTGAGTTTACTTAATAAAACACTGTGATCAACCATGTCAAAGGCCTTTGAAAAATCCAGAAATAAGCCCAATACAGTATTTTTAAGGTCAAGTTGGGAACGTATAAACTGTGTGGCGTCTATTAGTGCATGAGCAGTTGAAAATTTGGCACGGAAGCCATATTGATGAGGAGAAATCAACGAATCTGATGAATGATTCCCAAATACAAAGGGAGAAAGACGTCGGAATATAATTCTCTCGAGCACCTTAGATTTAACTGGGAGAAGTGAGATTGGACGATAATTGCTTATCTCAGACGGATCGCCTTTTTTATGAGTCGGGATAACAATTGCTGATTTAAATATTTCTGGGAAAACTCCATTGGTCATAGACAGGTTTGCTATGTGCACAATGGGTTCACAAATATAGGAAGATACGGTCCTAAGAACCTTATTTCTTATGCCAAAGAAGTCAGGTGTACTACTATTAGAGAGAGATTCGATAACTTGAAGCATCTCTTTGCGATCAGTTGGAGAGAGAAACATGGATCTGAGATTCTTGCTAGGGTGTACTGACTGTGAGAAGGAACAGGAGTTAGCATTTGGAATATTAGTGAAATAATTATTAAAAGCATCCGGTACTAAAATTGGGTCAATTAATCTCCCACTGATGTCCCTAGGGTTAATAGGAACAGATCTTGAATCTTTGAAACAATCTCAGTGTTTCTAAAAGAAAGGGATACCAAGTAAAAATTTGCAAAATTTAAAATGAGAAACTTTAATGGGCGAAAGATCAGAAGGTCTGAAATTACGGAAGAGGAGGGACGGGAACAATACGCGAGACAGAGCAACAGTGCTATACATACGACCAAGGATGTTCCGACGGTAAAGACCCTGAAAACGAATTAATAGACCACATACCTTGCTTAATTTCATCTGAACATGCTGAACCAGGACCGGTTTAAAATCTCTTTTCGAAGCAGCATAAGGTAATCACAAATAAGTGACTATTGGCGATGACTGAAAATAACCCCATTGCCGCAATCGAGAGTCGCCCTGACATTATCCTCTAAACATTATACAACAAAAAATTGACATTTTTTAAAACTGATATAAAGGCTCAAACCTTTTAAACAATTAATTAAAATATTAAAATTAGAAACAAGACTAGACTTGGACCGGCTTAGAAGGATAATATGCAGCATATGCAATGTAAGACAGAATAAAAAATAATTTTAGAAAATAAAATAAATTTTAGACATAAAATATAGTCATATATTTTCGATTGTCAATTTATTGTCATAAATTGACAATTAAATATTGTCATAAATATTGTCTATTGTCAACGCAATAAATATTGTCTATGGCAAACTTCTACAGATAAATGACCAACACGACCTATGAATTAAACCTCCACCACTCCAACATCCTTGAAGAAATACTAGATAATATATTCAAATCAAACAAGATAATTCAGATCCAAAATTTTTAATTTCACAAAATCACAAAAAAATAACATATAATATTTAAACTATCTGCCATCCTAAAAGACGAAAAATGCAAAAAAGCCTAACCCTTTAGAACATTAGAAGAAGTGATTTCAAAGCTTAATTTTCAAAAATATTAGCCACAGAGACTACTCTTTCGGAAATATAAATCCAGCAGAGGTGAAAGTTCTTTGTCACTTATTTACTTAAATAAATCAATTAAATTCCACTCTCCAAGAGAGTGGAAGAATGGTCCATGAACGGATGGATTCAACTGAAACCCGATTCGATTTCAATAGCCTGTCCCCAAGGAATACTTTAAACGGCAATACAACGAGAATATTTGATAAGGAATGTGCCAGTAGCCAGTCCCAAGCCTGGAAGAAGGAGGAGGGTTGGTCGGAGGGCTAGTAACCTACCACCGTAAAACTGATTACTCAAGAAACAGCAATAGATAGCCTCGGATTGACTTCTTCTTTGATGATGACTAACGCACGCCCCCGGACAGGATTCTTGAAAACGACCGAGTGTTTTCGTATTGGATACTGGAATGTTAGAACAGTTAATCAAGAAACACAGCCAGGAAAACTCAACAGTGATATGCGGACCCGCATACTAAAACTTTTTCTAGATAGGAGCTTGAAATTTTTGCTATAGAGTTCTCTGATATACCGAATGCGATAGTGTGATTTTTGTTAAGATTCTATGACTTTTAGGGGTCGTTTCCCCTATTTTCCAAAATAAGGACCATTTTCACAGGCTCGTAACTTTTGACAACAAAGACTAAATTTGATGAAACTTATATATTTAAAATCAGCATAAAAACCCGATTCTTTTGATGTATCTCTTAGCGTCAAAATTCCGTTTTTTAGAGTTTCGTTCACTATTGAGCCGGTTCGCTCCTTGCTACAGATCGTTACCACGAACTGTTTGATATGACTGTTTAATCTCTGTTCTTTTTGGGTTTCATTCATACTTCCATACATTTTTATGGCAAAAATGTGTTTATTTCGGTTTCCATGGTACGTAAACTGAATATAATAGGAGAAAACCAACTGCTCCAATCTATAAAATTTACTTATTGTAAGGGGATGTGCTGTAAACCTTAGTTAATAGAAATGAGGGGCATATATTACTATTACTATTTTCTAAAACATCATTGCAGCAGCAAGCCGCCTGAGGCTTGTTGACACGCATGAATTAACACAGACACGCATGCATGTAACGCCTTTTAATTACCCCAGGAAAGACATACCCCGCACACTTATTCCTAAACTTATCTTATGGTGGAAGACCCCTTTTGTTTGAACCCACCGAGTGCATTAATGTTACTTCTTTTCTATATTCAAACAAGGCAAGTTCGTCAAGAAACTTAGAAACTAACTGGCCATCACTGAAGACAGTGAAGGAATTTCAGGATAATCTTTACAATCCCCAAGGGAGATCACGCAAAAGGAAATTGGCTCCCAAACTACCAATTCTATGTAATACAGAAACTATACGCCAAGTGAGGGTGAGTTTTTTTCTCTAAGCATCTTCCCTGAATAAAAAAAAAAAAAAAATGTGAGAACACTTTTACTGACTAAGATGTAACTGATAAATATAGAATTCTACATGGATAAACCGCTATGTTTGTTGTCGATCAGATATATAAAGGGTTTACATCCCGATACGACAGAGCTGGAACGGAATAAGGATTAGAGTGTAACATCCCAGAACATTTGACTGACAGTAATTTAATATTTACCCTCACATGTTCAAAGGCGCCTTATTAGTTTTTATTTTGCCTTTTTTTGGGGGAGGGATGAGCATAAATTTTTTTATGAGCATCTTTTCACAATACGGTACGCGCTCCGAATCATTTTAATAGCCTTCAAGTGTCTAAATGTTAATTTTAATCTGGGATAAAGGGTGAGGGACAAGGGGATTCAGGATTTTTTTATTTGGGGACTAGACTGCAGAAAACAACTCATTACTTATTCGAATTATAAACTCATACAAATTAGCCAACTTTGACGAAATCATCGAAATTGTCTGAAAGAAGTGGATTAATTTTAAGTTGCAGCTAATAGCATCAAATCAGTTGCTGAATTTTTTCGAATGGCTTATGTTGCTTTTGTAAGCAATGTGGTCAAATAAGTCTAAATTAATAAAAAAATACTAATCACCAAATAAGTTTTTGAAGTAAGCATTTTTAAAATCTCCCATTGAGATTGTTCTGTCCCGAAGAGTCTGCAATGAGATTTATTGTATCGTCTTCCTGTTGTTTTAGGTTAATTTCGATGCAGGAAAGTAATATGCAGCTTGGATCATTGACCGAGAGTACAACGCAGCAGATAGATTGATGGGTGAAAACCGATGAAAAAAGAGGCAAAGTAACCTCCTAACCTACCCAGTGCACAGTCTCACATATAAGTGGTACTTTTGTGGTACCGCAAACTAAAACTTTTGCCTGTGTGTCCTCGGACAAACCGCTATCAGAACTCTTTCGTCCGTTTTTTACGTCAATATATAATATTGCATAATAAAATGTTTTATATTTCAACTTCAAATTAGCCATGTGAACTACAATTTTCTTTTTAAATAAAACTCTCTCTCTCTCTCTCTCTCTCTCTCTCTCTCTCTCTCTCTCTCTCTCTCTCTCTCTCTCTCTCTCTCTCTCTCTCTCTCTCTCTCTCTCTCTCTCTCTCTCTATTACAGCCCTAAACTTTGTAAATGTGTTTGTGCAAAAAGTATAAATCTATACAACAAAATCCTCATCTAAAATCCATCTAAATCTATACAACAAAATCCTCAGGAAGCGCATAAGCCTATGGGCATATGGTTGAAAACTTGTCTCGTGAATTTATTATTTTAGTTCATTTCAATTTTTGCTTGAGAATTTGGTTTACCTTTTGAAGTCAATTTTTTTTCTTTTTGAAACTGCCAACTATTATACTAATATTATTTTTATTGGGTTTTCCTTTGATTTACTAATACCAAGGCTACCTCTTTTTTGACGAAGCCAAGTTGGATTTTAATACCATTAACTTGATGGTATATTCTATTATAGTTTGTTGTAGAACCCAGTGGTTCTAATCCTTTTCAAGTCAACCAGCCTCCTCCCCACTTTTTTCAACCCCAGACGTGAGCCCCCCTAATAGAAGCTATTGTAATAGTCATGTTTAGAGTACAAAAAAGCTAAAAAAGAAAACAAACATAACGAAAATTTGATATATACATTACAAATATGTTTTAACCTAAAATACATTTTTTTTTTCAGACAGTTTGGTGAAGTGAGGGGAGATATTTGATAAAACTACTCTAAATTTATTGCTGGCATCTAGGTATTAGGCTTTATTATCTTCCATGGTATTTAGGCTTCATTGATGCTAGGGCCGAAAATCCTCGGTTACATTGTAACTTGTGAAAAAGTAACAATTCGCAGTTTGACATGGGCGACACTGTATTTTTGGGAGCCCAATCCAAAAGGATTTGGGTTTGAAGGTTGAATAAGCCTCCTGAGGGCCGCTAAATACCTGTTTTTAGGCCCGCTAAAACTGCTTTTAGGGTCGTTTCTTATGGACCGTTTGAAACTGTTTTAAGGGTCGCTAAAACTGCGTTTTTATTTTAGTCATAGAGGAATTCAATATTTTACATTTAATGCTTAGCGTTATGAATGGATTAAAGACAAAATGATAGCTCAAGAGGCCTTCAGTTTTATTGGCTGTTATGTTTCTGTTTTCAAGTGCAAATTTCTACCTGCCAAAAAATTAAAATAAATTGACTTACTTCAACTCTTAGAACTTATAAGCTTCAGCCTAATTTATGTATTTATGAATTCTGAGCAAACAAACAGATAAGTAAATTCAAAATAAGTTTCTTTATAAAACCTTTATAAATAAAAATTTTCATTATGGCTTATCTTCATTTACTCTACTCTCTAGTTCTTTATATTTTCATTTTAATTATTTTCTTGGATTCTTATTTATTATCTATTTTTATTAAGTTCTTTTAAGATACTTCGCAAGAAACAAGCTTTGAAAGACGTTAGTCCTACTTACAAGCTATCCAAAAAATTTCTGACTTCGGTTCCCTTGATATTACACAGTGTGATAAAATTAATAAATAAAATTAACCAATTAATTTCGGTTTTTCTTTCCAATAAAGTTCAAGCTATCCTATTACGTTTTTCTTTTTTGTTCTTCTAATTAATGTGTGATCAATATTCTTTCACAGGTGAAAGTTTGGAAAATTACCACGGGTCAGTGTTTAAGAAGATTTGAGAAAGCCCATTCGAAAGGTGTCACCAGTATTCATTTTGGAAAGGACAATTCGCATATTTTGACGTCTTCATTTGACATGACTATTCGTATTCATGGATTTAAATCTGGCAAAACACTGAAGGAGTTTCGAGGTCACTCTTCATTTGTTAATGAAGCGATTTTTTCATCTGATAACCATTACAGTATTAGGTATATCGCTGTTTCTTCGGACAAATGATATTAAATTGATAATAATAACACAAATTAATAGATAGTTAATGATAAATAAAAAGTGAATAGATAATTAATTGAAAATAAAATTAAAGAAAATAAAATTTAAAATACTCTGATACGCTTTATAAAATAAATTAGAGACCTTGACCAATAGTCCGTGTAGTGCAAATGACTATTCTAAGCCATGGGCTGGGAGTGCTGTGCGGGGTTAAGATTATCAGGCACATCGCTGTTTTTTGGACAAATGATATTAGATTGATAATAAAAACACAAATTAATAAATAGTTAATGATAATAAAAAGTAAATAAATAATTCATTAAAAATAAAATTAAAAAAATAGAATTTAAAATAACCCGATTTGCTTTATGAATAAATTAGACTAAATAGAATAACACATACATTTTACATGTTGACCAATACTTTGCGTAGCCCAGGTGACTATTCTAAGCCATGGGCTGGGAGTGCTGTGCGGGGTTCAGATAACCATTACATTATCAGATGCATCGCTGTTTTTTTTTCCGATAAATGATATTAAATTCATAATAATAACACAAGTTAATAAATAGTTATTGATAATTAAAAAGTAAATAAATAATTAATTTAATTTTTTTAAATAACCTAATACGCTTTATAAAATAAATTAAATTAAATAGAATAATACATTTTGCATGTTGACCAATAGTCCGTGTAGCGCAGGTGCCTTTTCCAAGCCTTAGACCGGGAGTTCTGTGTAGCGTTCGGAGCTGATCATCCGACTTTTCACTCTTTCCGTAAAAACCACCGAGGTTAGACCCTTTATACTTTCTAGGAATAAGCTGAAAGCTGGGTGCTAGGAAAAAAAATACGAAAAAATTAAAGTGTTGCTCTCGCAACACAATTAGATTAAACAGAATAACACATACATTTCTCATGTTGATCAATAGTGCGCATTGCGCAGGTGCTTAATCCAAGCTTTAGACCGGGAGTGCTTTGTGGGGCTTGGAGCAGATCATCCGGCTTTTCAGACTTTCCGTAAAAACCGCAGAGGTTAGACCCTTAACGTTATCTAGGAATAAGGTAAAATCTGGGTGCTCGGAAAAAAAACACGACAAAACCAAAGTGCTGCTCTCGCAACACAATTAGATTAAATAGAATAACACATACACTTCTCATGTTGATCAATAGTGCGCGTTGCGCAGGTACCTATTCCAAGCTTTAGACCGGGAGTGATGTGTGGGGTTCGGAGCAGATCATCCGACTTTTCACACTTTTCGTAAAAACCGCAGAGGTTAGACCCTTGACACTTTCTAGGAATAAGCTGAAATCTGGGAGCTAGAAAAAACAAAAACATGACAAAACTAAAGTGTTGCTCTTGCAACACAATTTTGATTAAATAGAATAACACATACATTTTGCATGTTGACCAATAGTCCGCGTTGCGCAGGTGCCTATTCCAAGCTTTAGACTGGGAGTGCTGTGCGTGGTTTGAAGCAGACGATCCGACTTTTCACACTTTCCGTAAAAACCGCAGAGGTTAGACCCTTAATATTATCTAGGAATAAGCTGAAATCTGAGTGATAGGAAAAAAAAAAAACACGACAAAACCAAAGGGTTGTTCTCGCAACACTATTAGATTAAATAGAATAACACATACGTTTCGCATGTTGACTAATAGTCCGCGTTGCGCAGGTGCCTATTCCAAGCTTTAGATCGGGAGTGCTGTGCGGGGTTTTGGAGCAGATCATTCAAAGCTACCCATGCTGTCACCCAAGATCTCTCCTAATACATACTTTGAAGCTAGGTCAACTCGGGCTGAGCTTACCCGCTAATACCGCTATATGAGCTTATACCGCTAACCCGCGTTTCAAATCACCTAACCAGCGGTACCGGGATTTGAACTCCTGCCCTAATGTACACAGCAGCTCAGGTTTGGCCTGCCATCCACTTGTAAAATAAATTAAGGAAGATAAAACAATAAATAATATATAAAATAGACTAAGCTAATAAATAACATAGGTTGATAGCTTAAACTTTCCTAAAAACCATACCATAAGATAATCTGTGGGGTTCATAATTAAAGTGGATTCAGTCAGTTTTATAGCATATCCATGAAACCTGTGGTAGCACAGTAGATCGATTCTCTGCTTTGATTCCCTCTGCCACGAGGTTTGGCAACAGGCTTGCTACCTGTCCTTTAATAGAAGACCCAGCGACTGAAACGTCGAGTAACCCGTCGACATCTTGCGCAGTGCCATCAAAGGGTTTGGAGGATCTTCATCTCTTATCATTTTATTCTATTTGATGAGACAGTAGGATCCTATTGGTGGCACACTATATCCTATTTATGGCACATGAGAGATTGACGGTAGCCTTGCGACACCTTACGTGCCATCATGGGCCATGGAGGATCTTCATCTTTTATCTTTTTATACTATTTGATGACACAGTAGGACCCTATTGGTGGCACATTATATCCTATTTATGGCACATTAGTCATTGACAGTACCCTTGCGACGCTTTATCTGCCATCATGGGCCATGGAGGATCTTTATCCTTTTATCCTATTGATGGCTTAATAGGACCCTGTTGATGACGTAATAATATATATGGAACATTAAGCGTCAACAGTGTCCTGTCGACACTCTATGTGCCATCACCGGCTCTGGAGAATCTTCATCCTTTTATTCTGTTTGATGGTATAATAGTATCCTTTTGATCAAACACAAGGAGTTGACAGTATCCTTCCGTCGTCTTATGTGCTATAAATGGCTTTGGTGGGTCTTTACCCTTAATTTATATTGTTCATGTAATTCGGTTGCAGTTTTATACCATGCAATGTCTCTGCCCTTGATTAGACACCACTGCTTGTTCATTTACAACGAAATGGAAATTAGAAAATATGGCGTCATTTTCCAGTAGGACGATAAAAATTAGCTGAAGAAACTTTTTTTCACCAATAATAATAAAAATCCAAACATTGTTGCCTTGTACATCACGATGTGTAAAAAGTAGAATTATCCCCATGGATGTTACTAAGAAACAGCTTTTTAGTATTTGTTTATATTTTCCCTTTTTCATTTTTCCCCACTTTCATTTCCCATTTAATTTTGTTATTTGTGGTTTTTTCCCTTTTCTTGTTTTCCTTTTTCTGTTTGGTCTATTTTGGGTTACTTTGTTTTTCCCTTTTCTTCTTTTCTTTCTCGTTGATAAAGGCTTCCAAACGTGAAGCTGAAATATTCAGAATTTTATTATATTGGAGAAAAAAAGTTTTTGTTTTTTTCCATTACCTTATTGGAAAATTTTACCAGTTTTTCTATATTTTCGCTTCTCTTCACTGTGAATAATTTTCCTCTCTTATCACCTACTTCCGTACTGATGAAAGTCCATATCCCTTGTAGCCAGCTTTACAGTAAGTGGGTGTCAGTTCGTATTATTCCACATTATTTCATTCGTTATTCCACGTATTCCACATAAGTTTATACGTTTTACTATTATTTCCTATATGTTTTCTGGTATTATGTCATATGAGGTCTTGTATCGTTTCAAATTTTGTATTCAAAAATTTTAATAATTCCTGTCTCCTCTCATTTTCATATCACATCCCATATTAAATTTTGACAATACTGTTGACCCAATGTTACTATTTCTAATTTTGCTTGTTAAATATTCTTCATTATTAATTATAGTTTATTATAATAATAATAATTACTTCTTGTATTATATAGAATTGTTTTATGTTACATTATCGGACTATTACTATGTTACTTAATAATTATATTCAATTTTTTTTATTTTATAGTGTTAATTATTTCTTATTTCTTTATTATTAACATTTCTTGTTTTTTAGTTCTATCATAACCTTAGTTTTAATCATTGATAATTATGTTACTTGTATGCAATCAATGGTATCTGTAATTCATATTGTTAAAATTCTAATTTTACAGTGATGTAAAATTTGATTTAAAAGTGATGTACTTTTTTGATTAAAAGTGATGTACTCTAATTTGATGTAAAAGTGAAATAAAATTGTGTTTCGCATATTTCTAAGTTTTTGGCGTGAATAGCCAAACAGAAAGTACACAAAAAAAGAAATATGACCCATTTTTAAACTGAAAATTAGTCAAAAAATTAAAATTTTAATTTTTCGTACGTTGTTTGTAGAATTGTAAAGTTTTCTGTTTAGAAACTAAACGTTTGGAAATTTTGATTCAACTTGTACTCTCTTTTCAAGTCCCATTATTGTGTCAGTATTTTTCTAATTTTTTTTTCATAAAATTCAAATCGTCCTCGTAAACATGGGTGGACAGAGGTCTAGGTTTAAGAAGAAGCAAATAATTTTTACAAAATGTGTTTTTGTGGTCAAGCAGTAAGGTGCCTTCTTTTATGTTCGCGCTTTTTTCTTGCCCTGGGCAACTTTCAGACAGCCCAATTTAAAGAAGTAGGTGGTGTTAGCTCGCGAGTTTTTTTTTTTAAGTCTATATGTCTTCACTGCCCTTTTAGGAGATCCGTTTGATAAGTCCAAGAGGGATAAGCGAACCCTTTGTTGACAGGCAATTTATTAGCTTTTTTTTAGAAATTCAAGAAAATTCCAGGAGGGAGGGGTCAGAAGCATAAAAACAAACACACAAATCTTATTTTTTTTAAATAATTTTCTTTTAGGGATCTCTTAGTCGCATAGAATGATACAGGGGAGAGACGATGATGATGAACAGCCCTTCCCTTCTCAAAAACAAATATTATCTTATCTGTTGTGTTTTATTGGCCTTTCCGTATAAAACTGACTCAAGCTACGACACTTCTTATCCTTGTGATTTTAATTTATATATTTTCTTATTGATAAACTTGTCAAATCATAAAATGTAATCTGAAGATCTGAAACCCTTTCCCTATTTCATGTACCATTAGTTTTTATCCGTAGTCGCATAGAATTGTAGCAAAACACTTTTTCTTCTAGTGCTTCCAATGACGGAACAGTGAAAATTTGGAGTCTCAAGTCAGGTAAATGTACGGCCACCTTTAAGACACTAGGCGGAGTCACAGTATTAGATGTCACTGTCAACGGTATAATTCCACTGCCGAAGAACCCTGAACAATTTGTTGTCTGCAATAAAACTAGTAGAGTTGTTATTATGAATATGCAAGGACAGGTACACTTCCTTTTTAAAACAAATTAAATAATTTACTTTAATCATTGTATTTAAATTAGCTCAATAATTTAACTAAATTCAATTAAGTATATTCATTATTATTCAAATTAAGTTAATTATTACTGACTACAATTTGTTGTATGCAAAAAATATAGTACAATTGTTATTATGAGTATGCGAGGACAGGCACATTTTGTTTTTTAAACTGAATTAAATTTTACATTGCAGACTACAATTCGCTGTCTAAAATGAAACTAATGCAGTTGTGTGCAAGGACAGGTGCATTTCCTTTTAAAAACTAATTAAATTAATTAACTTAATTATCCAAGTTAAATTAATTAATGCAAACAACTTTTTTTGTTTGCAAAAAATATAGTACAGTTGTCATTATGAATTGGGAAAGACAGGTAACTTTCCTTTTAAAAGTTACATTTTGAACTAGTACCTGAGCTTGGTGGACAACAGGAAAAGAAAGTCAAACCTCGGAGTATGCTCTTTTGTGAGGAATGGAAAGAAAACAAAATTCATGAAAATTTCAGTTCAGTCTTCCCAGCTATGAGACATAACAATGTAGGCTTATCAAAATGTAGAAATAACAGACAAGTACCAACTATTCATTTTAATTTCTGTTCGTTTCGGTTTCATTTGTTCATTAACAGCAATTTCTGTTCGTTTTTAGTTTGAAAACGAACCAATTTACCATTTAAACCAATGAGCATGAGTGAGAGTGCGTTATTAAGCATATTGTCACCTAACTTCCTTATTTCAAAAGCTCATGTAGCCAAACTAATTTAGTCATTATTTTTTAGTCACTTCCTATCTATTTAAATATACCAAAGAAGGTTAAATCTTAATCTAGATTTACTTTGAATTATTAGGCTTATTATGCTAAAATTATTATTAGGCTTGAATTATTAGGCTAGATTACTTTGAATAATATAGGCTTACCAATGTAGGCAAATTATATTCTGAACTAGCATCTGAGCTTGGTGGACATCAGGAAAAGAAAGTCGAACCTCAGAGTATCCACTTGTGAGGAATGGAAAGAAAAAATATCTCATGAAAATTTTAGTTCAGTCTCCCCAGCTATGAGACAAAACAACGTAGGCTTACCAAGACTATTTTAATTTTGATTCGTAGCTGGTTTAATTTTTGAATTACTAATTTTACAGATTGTTTTAGTTAATTTTTAAGTGATTTTGATTGACAATAACTTAATAAGATTGACTGACGCAATTAAATGGATTTAATTTGATTTCCCAATGACAAATGCACATTTGACTCGTTTTAGCTCCCGCTTCGGAATGGCATGTGATTATTGTCAGTTAAAGATTAGTGATTGGCTGGGCGTTATTGACATAGACAATTATATAGGTATGCTAGTTCGCTCTGACTGATTTCGGTTTTCAAAACTTGTCAAAGTTCACTCAAATAATCTTTTCTAATTATATTATTGATTGTGTTCTAATTTCTAGATTTAACTGATTTGACATCTGAGTCACTCATTTCTGAATTTATTGGCTGACAGAAATCAATTAATCTTAGCTTTGATGTACAATTTTTACATTTTTAAAGCATATTTTCATTTATTTTTTTAGATAGTGAGGTCTTTCACGTCAGGTAAAGGAGAAGGTGGTGATTTCGTTGCGTGCGTTGTGTCTCCCCGTGGCGAGTGGATCTATTGCGTTGCTGAAGATCATGCGCTGTATTGTTTCCAACTCTTACTGGAAAGTTTGAAAAAACTTTGGAGGTATTTAATTCCTTCCTACTGTGCTTATAAATCCATTGATTTCAGCTAATGGGCGATAATGGATATTGGTATTTCGGACCAAATATCGAAATGTAAATATTGATATCAAAATGGATTTTTTTTTTTTTTTTTTTTTTTTTAATATTATCAGATTTTTCTGGTGTCTACTGGTGAAAGTTCACTTTAAGAGATCCAACATAGAAAATTGTTTCTAAATGGCCTTGAAGAGGAAGAATTTCTTCAATATAGTGACTCATACATACTGATACACAGCATGTATAGCTGTAGCCATTGGCATAGCTGTTCTCCAACCGAAACTACGTTTAGTGAGGGTGGATTCTCAAATGTTGCTGAGGACCTCCGAAAGGCTTGGCTCGATAAAATGCCTTCTAGGCTTGTAGGGCCTTTTCACATCGCACTCGTCACTATCGCCACATACTTGGATCCACGTTTCAAGAAATTGCATATTCCCCATTTGGATTTGGCCTTTCTGTAATATGTGTGAACAGATACAAGTGTCGTGACAATTCCTGCGATTCGGCCACTACAGGATCAAGCCAGTCTATGGGTGGGGCGGGTTGAAGTTTCACTATTTAATGTAAGGCCTTCACCATCCTGTGGTATCTGGCACCATCTTATGACTCAATGCAAGGCCTTCACCACTGCGACTTCATTATCAGTATCATTGCTCCAGATTTTCAGTATGGAGTTTTTAGTTACAAGAGAAACTAATAAAATCAAGTGGTAAAAGTCTCGTAATATGGGTATTGGAAGTAGTCATAAGCTTGATATCCCTTCCTGTCACCAATGAACCTTTTGAGAGTGGATTCAAAGTCTGATCAGTTAATCAAACAGTTTGTGGTACTCAATTGTAAGTAAGGAGCGACTCGA
Source organism: Artemia franciscana (assembly GCF_032884065.1). Taxonomy (NCBI): domain Eukaryota; kingdom Metazoa; phylum Arthropoda; class Branchiopoda; order Anostraca; family Artemiidae; genus Artemia; species Artemia franciscana. The sequence continues at coordinate 21,192,421 of NC_088883.1, read as the reverse complement.
TCCAATAGCAACTGAAACTGGAAATTTTGATAACATGGATGCTTCAAAAGGATTGGCTTTTTATGCTGTTTCCAAATATATAAGATCCTTCAAGTTTAATGTATCCATCAAAAGTTAAGAGCCTGAGAAAACTTGCAAGATTTTCAAGAAAGGGCGGAAACTAAAAGTCAACAAATCTTAATAAAAACTGCAATGTAAGATTCAGACTATCAGAGAACCCTATTATATGGATTTCTAGCTTCCATCTGCAAAAAGTGTTCCAACTTATATTAAAGTTCTAATTCCCTGTTTTGTGACCAAAAGGATTTTAGGCAGTTAGACCCCTTTCCCTGCCTCCGATGCTCCTTTTTTTTCCAAGTCGTCTGATCGAAATTTTGAAATTGCCATTTGATCAGCATAGTTGAAAAGTCTCACTATGCCTCTTCGGAAGACCTAACCCCCCTATAGTCCTTGGGAAAGAATTGTAAGTTATGAGAATTGCCTAGTTTTTACATAAAGTATTTATTATCGGGGAAACAAACATTTTATGGCATATTTTTTTGTTTGGAGGGTCTCCGCGGATAAACTTTCAAAGGGAAACTTTACACGGTGGATTTTACCGGAATCTCTTTACGAAATTCCTTATATTTGAATTACTTTCTCATAGCTAATTCAATTTTATATGCGGATATATTCAGGGCAAATTACCCGTGGATAATTTTCAAAGGGGTTGAAATTTTTTGTGGATAAATCCGTGGGAGAAATTCTCCATTGGGGAATTTTAAGGGAAAAACTGTCCTTTGGGACGAGAGAATTTTCCACAAGATATACTTTTTATTGGAAAAATGGGAGGGGAAAATTTACAGGAAGAATTTTCCACAGAGGGAGGATATCCGCCATGGTTTGAACAATGATTAGAAATTAAAAGAAAGGCATGTCTTTTTCAAATAAAAGCAGGCTAAAAGGAATTTATCAGGCGGAACTATCCGCTAGAAATTTTTTTAGGGTGATTTTCAGCGAGGATGGGATTTTCCGGGGGAAGGGGGATACTACGCGGGAAGAACTTTTCAAGGAGGAATTTTCGTGGAGGTGGAGGTGGCGGGGGAAGAGGGATATTACACGGGAGGAACTTTTCAAGGAGGAATTTTCATAGGGATGGGATTGTCTATGGAGGGAAGAGGCAGATTTGCCAGCATTATTTGAAAAAACGATCTGAAAGAAAAACGATTTTTCAGTTTAAATTAAAGAGCGGAATTGAAACTTGAAACGAAAAGAAATTATTACATATATGAGGGGGGATGCCCTGTATTTAAAACATCTCTTTTTGTGCTAAATTTTGACTGTTTGTTTGTCCCAATTCTTCAAGAATTTTATTTGTTTTTGGGATGAACAAACATTTATTGGGGAAGGGAATTCTCTATGGGGGATATTTTGCAAAGGGAATATTTTCTATAGGAGGGTAGTCTCCAGATGGAACTTTTAAATGGAACTATACGATAGGGAATTTATCAGAAAATTATTTGACTAACTACCTCTTTGCCAATTCAATTTCGCCTGTGGAGATATTCTGGAGAAATAGTCCGGGGAATATTTTCAAAGGGGTCCAAATTATCTTAGGGATTTTTCTATGGGGGGATTTTCTGCAGGAGAAATTCTCTATGGGGAGTTATCCAGAGGAGAATCTTCACATTTGACATTGGGAGGGGAAAGTTTCTAGGAGAAAAATCCACAGATAGAGGTATTTTTTCAAATTAAAGTAGCAATATTAAAACTTAGAACGGATAGAAATATCCCCCTATATGAAGGGGGACGTCCGTTCCTCAATACCTCACTCTTTACACTAACTTTTTACTTTTGTCCCAATTCTTTAAGAACGACTCCTGAAAGACAAGGGCCGTTTATTTAGAGCAAAAACTTTTTTTTAATACAAAAGACTTTGGCATGAAAAGCGAAGTATTGAGGAGGGGTTACAACCTCAAATACAGAAAAATTTTGTTTTCTTAAGTTTTAATTTTGCTCCCGTCTTTCCCTTGAAAAAAACATTTTATTTATTTAGTCACTGGAAGGCAGAACCAATTTTCAGGGGCAAATATTGACATGTTACTGATTTTCGATAACTATTAATAGCCGATAGTTTTATTTTGCCTTATCCCGAGCCAGAATATTTCCAAATCTGTGTTATTATGACATTGATTTATGTAGCCTAATTGCAGTTTTTTTTGTATTTCAATATACTTTAGAAAAAAAATTGCGCAAAACGCTCTTTAATTACAATTTTGGCAGTTGAACTTTGTGATCGGAAATATCGAAATCGATATATCGATTATCGAATATCGGAAGTAAAAATATCTATGTATCCTTTAAGCAAATCATCGCCCAACACTATATTCAGATAGTGTTTTAATTAGGTTTCACATATTAACAATTTTTTTTTTGTACAAAGATGGCTCATTTAAAAAAATAAATAAAAAATAAACTAGAATTGAAAAAAAATTCTACTTTTCTATATAATTTTGGCACCTGAACATTATTGCTTTAAAAATTGCCTATTTTTAAAGATGGGGTCTAAATTTTTTATTATTTTTTTTATGAATTTCAGAATTGATAGTATAGCCTGTATGCTGTATACTTACTGGAAAGTTTGAGAAAACTTCGGTGGTATTTATTTAATGATTTCTTACTTTGTTTGTAAATGCATTAATCTAAGGAAGTGTCTCTGCTAGGGTTAGTGTTTGAATAACATTTTTTCCCCCTTTTTTGTATGAAAATGGCTCATCGAAGAAAAAAAAAATTAGGCTTAGGCTCGACTAGGAGAAAAAGTTTCCACTTTTCTAAGTAGGTTTTGGCACCTGAATATCTGTTTTTAAATTTGCGTATTTTATTAGGTGAAATTTTTAGATTTTAAATACTTCTATACGCATTTTTGAATGTGTCAAGACCACCAAGAAAAGGTAATCACTACTAATCCCCATTGACAGAGTTAAATAATTATAATTGGATGACACGAATATTTTGAGAATAAAATATAATCAAAAATCAAACTAAGGACAACATTTTAGTTCGGTGACAAACTTGTGGTAACGATATGACACTTGTTGTTTCCTCAGTTATAAATCATATTCGGTAGAATAAGGATAGTGACACAGTTGTGTAGCTAGATAATGATCGTGCAATTATCTAAGTGAAACGATTATTATTATTATTTTAATATTATCATAGAAAAAAACGAACAAATAAAAGAGGATGTTTACAAAATCTGTAGATAAACAAAAATTGGTGCATTGAAAATGATGACATACTTGTCTGTAATTTATGGACGTATTTTATGGGGTATACTGACTTGTCATATATTGCTTACGGAGATGATATTTTCCTTATCAGTTGATGCAAATCTTCTTAGTCCCGCACAGTTAAAAGGGCTGAAAAAGGTTTCCTTGATATTGACTTAATCTGAATCTTGAAAAATGCGAGTATATTTGTTTTAACGGTACCTTACCAAATACTCCTCTTCAGATTAAAAATACATCCATTCCCTTTGTTGAAAATTTTCGGTGGCTTGGTTTAACAATTTGTAAAAATATTTTATCCTTCCGCCAGACTGCAATATCTGAAATTTGTAAAAAAAAAAAAAAAAAAAAAAAAAAAAAAAAAAAAAAAAAAAATAGATTTGGATTCTCTAACATTGTGTCAAGCCGGTCTAAATACAATCGAAAGGCTCTGGTTTCTTTGTAGTCAGTGTTTTGATATCATTCTTTAGTTTGTCTTTCTGAACCCTTCATTCTACTGAAAAAGAATGATTTATGTAAAATAAGTAGATGTTAATATAAATACTGTAATACCTACTTTATCTACTCTATTGTATCGAAATTGGAGAATAATCCTAAAATACAAAGCTCCCGATATAACTGCCAAACTGCAGGAAAAAAAAAGTAAGTAAGTAAGACGGCACTAGACCCTTAAGGTCCAAACCGGTGGTGCTGATCTCCGTTTCATGGCCCTTCAGCCAGAAAGTGCAATGGGAGGTTGGGGGCCAACCATCCTGTGCTTTCGCACATCCTTCCTCCTTACCTTCCCCGGATTTCTCAAGATTCCCATTTAGAGCTGGGTCGACTCTGGCTGAGTTTATAGAGTCACGCCACTGACCCCTCTCCCAAACTAAACAACTAGTCACAACTGGGATTGAACCCGTGCCCCTTTGATACAAATTCCCACGCCAGAGCGCCAACCACTCAGCCAGCACGGCAACTGCAGGAGCTTCATGATAACTTATCAGCACAAGCACACGGACGGCTTACCCTATATCACAGGTTCATTCGTTTGTTCTGTCGACTTTTTTCCTTGTTGATTATGTTGTACTTCTTGTGTTGTACCTTTGTACGTTTGTTCTCATCCATTTGTTCTGTTGATTTCGTTTTCTGATGTTTATTTTGTTTTTTCTCTTTTTACTCCGCTATCCTCACATCGTTTTGTGAAGTGGGTTATAATTTTTTTTTTTATTATTATTGTTATCATTATGTACGAATATAATTGCCACTAGGACCTGCAATATTCAGTGACATTTTTCCTGAAAACATTAAAGTGTGAGTGAAGTGCTTTTTTAAGTGACCAAAAATAGAGGGCACATAGGCTTACAGAAATAAGATAAAAGACAGAGAACCTCTACAGCCGTTAATGGGTGCTAAATCAACACTTTAGTTGCTAGGTTTATTTAACAGATAGCCCACATACCACCAAACTGGGCCTACGGAAATCAGAGCCATTAATGGGACTGAATCAACTGGGAATGGGACTTTTCAACAGATAGCACACACACCACCAAACCTTGTGGCAGCAGTAATCAAACAACTCGGGCTGTATTGTAACACACAACATTGATCTACTGAGCTACCGCAAGATTTAAAAAAAATGGCTGATGGTTATATATCACAAAAATAAACCAATAAAACTGAAGTTCACTTACAGACTCGGAAATTCCGCATTGAAAAAAACACTAAATTTTCATTTCCTTAAAACAACAGCAAATTGGTGAACTTGAGGGTTATGTTCAAGTAACTGGAGCTGATATTATTACAGTTACAGAAGCACATAAACTAAGTCCTGAATATCTTACAATACAAGGTTACAAACAATATATTAAACTAAGACATCAGAATCATCTGTTAGGTAAGAAAGGTGGTGGCATAGCGTGTTTCGTACATGAGCAGTTGGCGCCGCGGCTACTACAGATTCCCCATATTGATGATGATGAAATTATTTGGATTATGATTCGACCAAAAAAGCTTCCAAGATCTGTAACTGGAGTTATTATTCGAGTGTTTTATTGCTCACCCACTATGGCATATTTCCAAAAAAAGGTCTGCTGAAAAGCTAGATTTGTGTGTTGATTTTATTATTCCTAAGTACCTGAATGTTGGAATTTGCGGTACTGGTGATAAGAACTATCTAAGAATTGAAAGCTTCCTCAGAAGTTAAGGACTCAAGTAGATGGTAAAGTTTCTGACTACTAAAGGTAATACTAAATTCGACATAATTTGCACAAATTTGTCAGAATATTATAATGAACTTCAAGACCTACCTCCCCTTGGTGGTAGGTACCACTACAGATAAAGTGGGCCTCACTACCTTCGTATAATGTAAAATATGTAGTTGAGGAAGTTTCCTACCGACCTCTTTCGGACAGAGGTCCCTTGGAATTTGGAAACTGGATTACATCCGATTCCTGGGATGAGGTAGCAATTTTAGAGTCCTCCGATGAAAAAGAAAAATTTCTGCAAGATAAACTAAGAAAAAAATATGAAAAACGCTTTTCTGAGAAAACTTCCAAGCGGTACAACATAGATCGTCCTTACATAACCCAAGAAATTAAAGATTTAATTCGGTATAGAATTCAACTAAGAAAAGAAGGGAAAATAGGAAATGCTAATATGCTGCGTAACAAAACACGTAAAATGACAAAAAAAAAACTGCAGTTGAGCATTAACACAAAAAAAAATTTATAACCTTTTTGAATCAAAGCCTAGCATGTGGTATAAGGAAATAAAACAAATTTGTGGGAAATCCCCTAGTGGTGTTGATTTTGTTCAGATTCTAATGATGAAAAAGCTGCTAGCCAGTTAAATGGGCGTTTGGCCAGAATAATCCAATCTTTGCCGCCTCTTGATGTAAATAAAATGACCCAAGAGTATCAGAAATACCATATGATGACATACCTATACTTATTATTTCTGAGGATTAAGTTTTTAGTAAAATAAAGAAACATAAATGAACTTGTATTACTCCAATTGATTTTCCGATTGAACATATAAAAGTATTTCCTGACAAATGGACAAAGCCACTAGCGCTAATTTTTAATGGCATTTCAGCTTCTTCAGTTTTACCCACAGATAGGGAAAACGGGATATTTTAATCCAATCCCTAAAAAAATCCTGAACTTAATTTCGACGGTGTGAGACCAATCAATGTAACCCCTTTGTTCAGCAAAATGTACGAAAGCTTTGTAGTAAATTGGCTAAAAGCTGAAGATGAACCCCTCCTTGATCCTCATCAGTACGGTAACAGAAAGAATACATCAACATCCCGTTATCTAGTCAGTCTTTTACATTTTATTCTTAAGCATGTTGATGAGCCTGGTAAATGGCTAAACGTGATAAAAATTGATTTGAAAAAGGGTTTCGATCTGATTGATCATAACATTTTAATTTCTAAGCTTTTAATTGATTCTAGAGTGATTCCTGCTCTTGTGAAAATCATTCAGAGTTTTTTAATATAGAGTTTTGGAAATAGGTTCCAAATTTTAAAATATAATAAGTCTTTCTCTGAACCTCAGCCAGTTTTTTGTGGTATACCTCAAGGTACCATCCTGGGTCCTATTCTTTTTCTAGCTATGATTAATAATATTACTAATGATTGTGAAGTCTGTTGGAAATATGTTGATGACCTTATCCTAGGAGAAATTTGTGAAGCAAATGAATATAGCAAAGTTCAAACTTTAATTAACTAAAGACTAAGGCTTCCGTTTCAAATATGACAGTAAATGACAGTTAAACTTTTATTTTAACTATTCATTTTTAAATTCTTCTAAACCTAATTTCCTACCAACTATCTCTGATTCTCTTAAAGTCAGTAAGATTAAACTCTTGGGAGTTATTATAACCAGTGATTAAAATGGGAAGTAAACACAACTAGTCTAACAAAAAGGGGTAATACTGGGCTCCAGATGCTCCAGCTTATGTCGAAACATAGCACCCCTCCAGATCACCTCCTCCGAATATTTACATCTTTTATTTGCCCGATTCTGGAATATTCAGCTTCTGTATGGCATTTTGGGCTGACGGCTGAGCAAAGCGCCAGGCTCGAAAGAGTTCAGAAAAGAGCTCTAATGATAGTTTCGAAGCATACAGAAATGAAGAGCTGCTGTCAAAGTTTAAAATACAAACTCTGGAAAAAAGAAGAGAGAAGCTCTGCATGGATTTTGGAAGAAAATCTCTGATCCACCCATTCCACAAAACCCTTTTCCTCCCTTGATCCACAACAAAACAACTCCCGTGCAGGGTTGCAGTTCCTGTTTACAAACTTCAGCCGGTACGCTGTGCCCACCAGCGGTTAGTGAAGAGTTTTATACCTAGTTTTGTAAAAATGTATAATGAAAGTTAGGAGGATTGATAAGTGTTTTGTTTTCTATTTTTTTTTCTTTTGCGTCGCGTTTTAATGTGACCATACCAAAAAAATTTGGCAGTGCCATGAAAATTTTGGTGAAAATAAAGAACTCTCCTTTACCTTATTTTCGTAAGCCAGGTTTAGTGCCATGTGTGCTATCTCTTAAAAAAAAAACAGCAACTGAAACGTTGATTCAGTGCCCATTAATAGCTTTAGAGGATCCTCGTCCTTTATCTTATTTCCGTAAGCCATGCTTGGTGGTATGTGTGCTATTTGTTAAAAAGACCCAGGAATTGAAGTGTTGATCCAGCGTCAATTAATAGCTCTAGAGGATCTCTGTCTTGTATATTATTTCCGTGAGCCACATTTAGTGGGATATATGGGATGTGTGCTAGCGGAAAAATTACCAAAATTGAGGTATTTTTAACATAAGAAAGGGTGACCAAATCTTAATGAAATTACATATTTAGCAGGAGCTAATGTCTCAGAGCTTTTATTTTAAATCCCACCATATCTGTTGACATTGTGGGGGTTGAAGGGGGAAACCGGAAATCTTGGAAAACGCTTAAAGTGAAGCGATTGGGATTAAACTTGGTAGGTTGAATAAACAAATGTCGTAGATACGTGATTGATGTATTCTGACTGGATCCAATCTCTTTGGGGGAATTAAGGGGGTCCAGTGCTTTGGCGAGTTCGGTGCTTCTGGACGTGCTAGGACGATGAAAACAGCTTGGCGCGTCAGGAACCTGCACAAATTGACTTGTTAGAGTCGTTTTCTATGATTCGATCATCTGAGGGGCTGAAGGGCGAGGAAAAATTAAAAAAAATAAGGTATATTTTTAACTTACGAGTGGGTGATCGGATCTTAATGAATTTTGATATTTAAAAGGACCTTGTGTCTCAGAACTCTTAATTTAAATCCCGACCAGCATCAAACCTTTGATTTTCCTTCTAAATCAATATATAGATTCTTAGAATTTTTAAAGAGCTCATGCCATATGATCTCTTGGCTCTTCCGACCTCGTAACAAGTGCCACATGAATTCTTAGATCTTTTTTTTATGTTACGAAAAAAAAATTTTTTATTGACATTTCTAGATCCCTTTGCATATAGATGTTAGCTTCAGGTTCTTCTTTTCCAATTCTTAGGATAGCAATTTGTATTCTGCCTTCAGCCTGCTTCTGTAGCATTCGGCTTAATTTTCGGCTACCTCATACAAACACTTCTTCATTTTGATCAAATATTAGCTAAAATGGCCGTAGATTAGTTTTAGAATTATCTTTTTAAATCTTTTTTATTTGTAAGTATTTATTTTACATTTTAGTGTTACAAAGCAGTCATAATAGTCGAAGGTCTATAATAGTGGTTTTATGGAAGGAAACATGCTAGAATAAAAAGATACTTAAAAGACATAACATAATTTAAAGATAAAAGTTAAATTTGCAAACTACATATCTGCTGCAGCTTGTCTCCCTGTCAATATAAACTGTGCTATTCTATTTTGTGTGCTTAAATCGAAACACTACATGCTCATAACAAAACACTACAAATAGATAATATAGCCTATTTGACTGTTGTTTAGCCTACCTAGACCAAAATGAGGACGATTGTTAATTATTGCTTAATTTTCAGTTTTAAATTCTTGTTTTATGCTTTTAGCTTTGATAATGTTATTTCTATTATTTGAGCAAAATGGCAAAATTCTAGTTTTGCTATCTTAGAAAGGGGTTCTAATAATTGCTTCTACTGCAAATTCAGATTTAAGCACTTTTTTAGCTCTTAATATTGACAAAAAAATATGACAGTTCATATAACTGACTTACCAAAAAAGCAAGCATACCACTTGATGCCTTTTCTTATGCTCTTTGCAAATATGATAATTGCTTTGGTAAAACTGGTGCAAATAGTATTACTGGATTTCATATAAAGTGAGTATATCACTCAATGCCTTTTTAATGCTGTTTACAAATATAATTATTGCTTCTACCACAAATTCAGATTTAAGCACTTTTTGACCTCTTGATCTCTTAGAAATGATGTATATATGGAAATGATATACATATAGAAATGATGTATATATGATGTATATATGTCATTACAAATCTGTAATAGTTTAGAAATAAATTTAGGCTATATAATTGGCACATCAGGGGGGTGAGGTGGGGTTGAAGCATAGCATATCTATATATATAAAAATAAGTTGTCTGTCTGTGGATGTGTGGATGGATGTGTCAGGTGACGTCACCTGAAAAAACTGGATTAGGTGACGTCAAAACTGAAAAAACTAAAAAAAGGCAAAAACTACAAAAAAAACTAAAAACTAATAAAAAAAATAAAAAAGCTAAAAAACTAAAAAAACTATAAAGGTAAAAACCAATAAAAAACTAAAAAAAAAAACTGAAAAAACTAAAAAAAGGCAAAAACTACAAAAAAAAACTAAAAACTAATAAAAAAAGTAAAAAAGCTAAAAAACTAAAAAAACTAAAAAAACTAAAAAAAGGTAAAAAACTAAAAAAAAATAAAAAAAAACTAAAAAAAAGGAAAAAACTGAAAAATAAGCTAAAATAAAGGTAAAAACCAATAAAAAACTAAAAAAAAAAGGAAAAAACTAATAAATGACGACACTCAAAGAGAAAGCGACCAGGACAAAAAACTAAAAAAAAAGGCAAAAACTACAAAAAAACTAAAAACTAATAAAAAAAATAAAAAAGCTAAAAAACTAAAAAAACTAAAAAAAGGTAAAAAACTAAAAAAACTAAAAACTAAAAAAAAACTAAAAAAGGTAAAAACTAAAAGAACTAAAAAAGAAAAAAATAAATGACGACACTCAAAGAGAAAGCGACCAGGACAAAAGGAATGTTCGATTAGCAATCAACAAAGCACCGGGACACAGGGAGTATAAATGACGACCAGGACACAAGTAAAAAAAAAAATTAACAAAACTAAAAAGAAGGTAAAAACTACAAAAAAACTAAAAAGAAAAAAAAACTAAAAACTAATAAAAAAACTAAAAAATCTAAAAATCTAAATAAACTAAAAAAGAAAAAAAAAGGAAAAAAATAAAGGAGAAAAACAAAACTAAAAAACGAATGTATATACAGACCGGTACACCGGGATACAAATGACGACCGGGACACAGGGAATATAAATAACGACCGGGACACAGGGACACAACTACAACGGGGACACCGGGGGAAACAGGGGGATATAAATGACGACCGGGACAAAAAAACTAAAAAGAAATAAAAACTAAAAACTAATAAAAAAAACTAAAAAATCTAAAAATCTAAATAAGCTAAAAAAGAAAAAAAAGGAAAAAAATAAAGGAGAAAAACAAAACTAAAAAACGAATGTATATACAGACCGGGACACCGGGATACAAATGATGACCGGGACCCGGGACACAGGGAATATAAATGACGACCGGGACACAGGGACACAACTACAACGGGGACACCGGGGGAAACAGGGGGATAACCTGACAATCTATTTATATGCAAAGACAATGGGACAGCAAAGAATGTTGTATATTCGCAAGTTTTACGTAGTTAAAACCATATATATATATATATATCTATATTCACAGGTGGGACATAGGGACACAACTACAATGGCGCGTAACTATTATGGCGCGTAACGACTTACGCGCGCGGGGGGGCTTGGGGGGGCGCGAAGCGCCCCCACCAACTAGGTGTTGGGGTGGCGCGAAGCGCCACCCCAACAGCTAGTATTAAATATGTAAACTAACCATTGCTGTTTTTTTTTTGTGCTTTTGCACTGGTGATCTCTCTTCTCATCAAATTTTATGTGCACAAACACATACAAAAAGAAACAGCAATGGTTAGTTTATGTATTTAATATATGCTATGCTTTACCCCCACCCCCCTGATGTGCAAATGTATAGCCCAACTTTGTTTCTTAACTATTACAGATTTGTAATGACACCATATATAGGTCATTTTTAAGAGGTAAAAAAAGTACTTAAATCTGAATTTGTGGTAGAAGCAATTATTATATTTGTAAAGAGCATAAAAAAGGCATCAAATGGTATATTTACTTTATATGAAAGCCAGTAATACTATTTGCACCAGTTTTACCAACTATTGCTTCTTCCACATATTCAAATTTAAGTACTTTTTAAACTGGTAAAAATGACAAATTTTCAATTAAAGTACAAGTAATCTGTCATTTCCAACAAAATAATATCCTACTATGTTTTCTCTGTGCTGTTTTCAACAAAATAATACTACATTTTCTCAGTGCTAAAATTATTTATAACAAGGTTAGGTTAAAATGTACTTAGGTAAAATTCTAGTTAATTGACTTCTTGCTATATTGGAAAGGGTTTAGGTTAGGAAAAGGAAACTTTCAGGGATGGGTCTACAGGCTAAAGTGTGTCCAGGGAAGGTATTTTAAAGTACCCACCTCCACTCCTTCTCTCTCCAGAGGGCCCTGAAATTTGCCTACATGACAGGTCTATACCTATTGAAATTTTGGCAAAATAACATTTTACCCTAATTTTCAGTTACTAGGCCTAGTTGCTTTTTCTCCGCCTTGAGTTCTAAAAATGCAAGTCCTGTTATTTGAGTAGAATTTTGAGCCATATCAATGTTTTTTTCTTCAAAATTTAAGAAATGTATCTGCATATCTTTAAAACCTTATAAAATGGAATGGAGCAAAGTTATGAAGCTGATTTGATTTGAAGCTCAATTAAGCAGAAGATCTATTTTGTAAGGTTTTACTTTTATAACATATTTTTAAAGGTCATCAAAGGTCAGGGACCTCTAGAGGGAGAAGGAGTAGAGGTAGGTACTTGAAATTATCTTCCTGGGTCATAATTTAGTCTGTAGACTCAACCCTGAAAGTTTCATTTTACTATCCTAAACCCTTTGTGAAATAGCAAAAAGTCAATTAACTAGAATTTTGCCTGTATTTAAGTCTGAATTTGTGGTAGAAGTTATTAGTGTATTTGTAAAATGCATAAAAAAGCATCAAGTGGTATATTCACTTTACTTTATGTCTGATATCTGGGGATTTCTAGTGCTTTGATAAGTTTGGTAGTTCTGGATGTGCTAGGATGATCAAAATTGGTAGGTGTGTCAGGGACCTGCACAAATTGACTTGATATCAGTTGTTTCCCCTATTTCACTATCTGGGGGCTGGAGAGAGAGGAAAAATTGAAAAAATGAGGTATTTTTAACTTATTTATTTAAAAATGCTCAGATTGGAGAGATTGGGAAGAAACTTAGTGGGAAGAATGATCCCATATCATGGATACATGATTGATGTAACAGGACTGGATATGCTCTCTTTGGGGGATTTAGGTGGGGGGTCTAATGCTTTGGCAAGTTTGGTGCTTCTGGAAGTGCTAGGATGATGAAACTGGTAGGTATGTCAGAGACCTGAACAAATTTATAACAGTTGTTTTCCCCAATTCAACCATCTAGGGGGCTGAAGGGAAAGGAAAAATTAGAAAAATTTGTTTAACTTGCAAATGGGTGTTTGGATCTAAATGAATTTGAAAATAATAGATATCAAGCATGTTTAAAAAATACTACATATATAAGTTCCCTATAGCTTCCGATTTGGCTGTTTTAAACTTTTTTTGAAATGTCAAAAGGAGTTTTTTTTTGTACTTGTTAAGCACAGCGACAAAACTCAAGTAGTTTGATCTCAAGATGGTCCGTATAGCTCCCGATTTGGTTCCATGTGTTGAACTAAATAATGAAGTTTTGAATGAGGCTATTATTATTCAAATCTCGTAATTTTCATTTTTCACATAAAACCATTTTGCTAAACTCAGTTAAATAAGTTTGTCAAATGAGGCTAGTTGTTAATGGGCTATAAAAAAAATTTATTCCCCAATTTTTTCATTTTACTTCTTTGTTCTTACCCGTATTTTAACATTGGAGGAAAATTTAAGACAAAAAGCATATAAGTTCTTCATATTGAGCAACTGTAGTTTCTTCCTTCGAGTAATGAGAATCTTTGTACTAGTGCCGTTTCTACAGCATCTACAACTAAATTCTAGATAAGGGATGTCCAGCCCAGGGCTTCCACTTCGAAATTGTCAAAAACATATTATCATTGCCAAAAAACATGGGAACGCTGAAACTTGAAAAACATGAGATTTTGCATGAGAATTTTCTTTTGTTTATATTTTGAATTCAGAAACCCATATTTGGCAGCAGATCACTATATCACTCATGTCTATTTAAACTCAGCTTTCAACTAATTGGCACGTATTATGCGCTTCTAGTAGTGTCTGGTTTTTACTCACTGGGGTTTGGTGTTGCACCTACAAGGGAGATTCTTGGTCCCATCTATTTACCACATCCCACTTACTTCTTACTAGAACCTGACTCCTGAACAAGTTTTGGGGAGTCTACAATGATGAGGAAAAACTAGCCACTGAGCCCGAAAATGGGTTAAAGAAGTCACCAGTGAAAAAAAAAACATAAATAGAAAAAAAAGAGTATATATATATATATATATATATATATATATATATATATATATATATATATATATATATATATATATATATATATATATATATATATATATATATATATATATATATATATATAGAAAAACGCTTACAACAGCATAAAGATGATATCTCCAAATCTCTAAATTCTAATATTGCTATTCTAAATTACTAACATTAATCAATTCTAATATTACTTCGGGTAATATTTAATAAATGCTCACAACTCAAATTTAATTAAAACAATCTTACAAAACATTTGAGAAAACCAATAGACACTAAATCAGAACCAGGGCCATAAAAATATCCTTCAAAGTTTGATGTAGAACCTTTGTTTTTCTTCTAATAGCTGGTGGAATTGCCCTTTCCAAGATTATATCAAACGTGCCATTCTGTCACCATTGCCATTCTGTCATGCCTGCCATTCTGTCATCAGGTCACATATAGCACTCATTCAGTGAACATCTTGAACCGGATTTACTCTCACAAAGTTTTTATAAAACAAGAATGCATTCGAGGTAAATACTCCTACTTTGAGTCGGACCGTTCATTTAGTGTTCAGCAAGGTTAATTTGCTGATAGATTCAGATGCCAATATTACGCAAAGTGAGTAATTAAAGTCATTTTATGTGGGAGTATATTTCTACAGTCTATTTTTTCTTGGAGTTCAATTACTATTTTGTATAATGGGAGGAAAGAGGAAAAAATAAAAATCTGACGAATTTTTTCTCACATCCAGTCCTATGGAAAGAATCTCATTGAAATCACTAGCAGATAGTTTGAGTCTAGTTTTACAGACTGTTAAAGAAAATTCAACTACGTTAAATGAGTTGAATGTTACTTTTAAAGGATTTGATCAAAGGATTTCTAAGATCAAAGAATCTGTATTGGAATCGAAATTGGAGGTGGAAGGTATTAAGCCTAAAGTGATCAGCCTTGAGGTAGAAACCAACGATTTGAAGAACCACATTTCTGTGCTGGTTGATGAAAATGCTTTACTGAAATCGCAGCTATCTAGCCTAAGGCATACAATGATGAAGCTGGAAAGTAAAGAAACTGATAAGAATATTCTAGTATGGAACGTGACAGCGATTGATACTGTAAACGCTAAGGCGATTTTCTATAGTATAATTTCGTCATGCCTTGGAATCCACGAGGTACCCAAATACACGATAGCTGATGTTAAGCCTGAAAAAAAACTGATAAAGGTTATCATGGAGAACAGGTAGCTGAAAGTGGCAGTTCTAAAGCAGGCTCGAAATCTTCGTAGAAAAACTATCATGGGCAATCAGAATGTTTTTCTATCCGATGATTCTCCCCCGTCTGTTCGAGAAGTTCGAAACAAAAACTTTTAGCTATCCGAACCAGCATTAGTGAAAAAACAGGTTTTGAAACTTGGATTGCGAGATCCATACCACCATCTCTATGTATTTGTCGCCTTAAGGAAGGACCAGTGGAAATGTTTTTGTTTGATGAAATCCCACCAGATATTAGTAGCCTGATTCAAATGCAACGACAGCGAAGGCAAGGAAACGGCTGGCGCAATTCTATGGACTGGATTACATGACTGAATATTTTTTTTTTCTTTTTTTGTTTAGTGAGTTTGTGGAAGCCCGGACACTTTTTGTGTTTTGATAAGAAAAAAGTATTGCTTGAATTATTTGTTGAGTTAGTTTGGTCCAATGCAATAAAAATAGTAATAGTGACTTATATAATGGTATTTTCTGCTACAACAAATATTGTGTCTTTTTTATTGTATTGCTATTTGTTTTTTGTTTTTTTTTTGCACCAACAGTATAGTGTTAGGACAAACCCATATACTGTGGGTTTTAGTGCTTTTACTTTTCAATGGGAGAGGCATGGGGGAGGAGTTCTTAGTTTTTCTTTGTTTCTTTTTTCTTCTCTTTCCCTGTTTTTTTCTTATTTGTTCTTACCTTGATTTTAGTATCATTATTTATCCATACCTTGATTATATTATTTTTTAATCTTCTTTCCTTATATTTTTTGCTTATACCTGTGGTCTGGTGGGATTGGTCGTGGGGCGTAACTGCCATCCACCGTGAGTAGTGGCCAGGCTGGTATCAACTCTTTGGGGGATCGTTTACTTGATTTACAAAATAATCCTTTGGATATTGAAAATATTATTAATAATTCAATTGGAAATAGAAATCAGATGAATAATGATTCTAATTCGGCTTTTAAAAGTAAGTATGTTTCGCAATTAAATGGTTCTGCCTCCTCTAAACGAGATGATATTTTCTCTGTGTTTCATCTTAACATTCAGGGACTCTGCTCGTCTTTTGATGAGCTGAAACGGATCGTTAGTGATGGAACTCCTGATGTTATAGGATTATGTGAAACTCCTGGATTCAAAAAAGGATATCCTTCTAGATATTCCAGGATATAGGGTGGAGAGGCTGAATAGGAAACAGATGGCGAGAGGTGGCCTTATGCTTTATATTGCTGATCGTCTTGCATATAATGTCCGAAATGATTTGAGCAGAAATGAGGAAGGAATCTTTGAATCCTTATTTATTGAGATTAAATCAATGCGTAAGTATTTAGTTGTGGATTTGGTTCATAGGTCCCCAAGTGGATCTATTCCTTCGTTTTTGAAAACTCTGGAAGAAGTTTTGGACTCAGTCCAAAAACATCCCTATGAACTAATCCTTATGGGTGATTTTACCTCAACCTGTTGGATCAAAATTCTGCTTCAACTATTGATTTTTGGTCAATGATACTCCCTTCCGGAACTCTACCTTCGGTTTCTATACCAACCCAAGTTACAGAAACCCAAGCGTCTCTTGTCGATAATATTTTTTCGTCACTAGATGTTTTAGATAATTTGGTGCTAGTTAGTGATATTTCTGATCATTTTCGCAGTGCTGATCAAGCGCAGCGTATAGCATCACCATCTAATCTCTCATTTTCCCGTTATGGTGATACTGAGCTAAGACTACTTAATTCTCGTCTGGCTGATGTACCATGGGGTAGTTTGGTTTCTGATTCAGATTTTAAGCACTCTTGATTCCTTTTATGATTTAGTTAAAGAAGGAATCCTGAAAATTTGCAATCGGGGTCCAGCGCCCCATACTTCAAAAAGGATAGCACCACTGAATCCATGGATGACTCCAGGTCTCCATAAAAGCTGGAATAGGAAAAATTATTTGTGGAAACTTTACAAAGCTTCACCATCTTTAGCTCATCACGAACGATACAAGGCCTATAGGAATATATTTAATTCTCTGCGTCGGAAGGCAAAGTCTCAGTATTATCATAAGAAATTTTCAAAATGTGGGAAGGATGTAAGGAAGACATGGTATTTAAGTGATTCAGTTCTTAGACCTACTCCCCCTCTGCCTTCAGTTCCATCAATGTTGAAAATCGATGGTAAAACCGTCCAAGGAGATGTAGATGTTCAGCTAGAGCTTACCTTTTATTTTGATAATATAGGAAAGGTAACTGCTTCCTCTGCAAATTCTGCAACTTCTCGTTGCGATTTCAGAGCCTATCTTGGACCCTCATGTTTCAAGTCGATGGTCATGAATTCTGTTTCTGAATTTGAGGTAGCTCGTATCGTGAATGCTCTTAAAGGATCATCCTCTTCAGGACGAGACAAAATTCCTACAAGGGTTATCCGTGCCATTCTGCCTGCTATTCTGTCACCACTGACTAAACTCGTCAATCTGTCTTTCGAGAAAGGTATTTTTCCTGAATCTCTCAAGGGGGCTAAGATTATAGTACTCTATAAAGGTGGTTCTCGGAGTGATCCTGTTAATTATAGGCTAATTTCTCTCCTATCTGTTTTCAGCAAAATTTTTGAGAATTTTTTGCATGATTTCCAGTTTGGATTCCGAGCGAATTACTCTATGGAGCATGCTGGCGCAGCTTTATCGGATTTCATTCATTCGGCAATAGATTCTGGTCATATCCTGGCAGCTTTATTTTTGGATGTTCGTAAAGCTTTTGATTCCTTGACTCATTGGATTCTTCTTTGGAAACTATCACATATTGGTATAAGATCAAACGCTTATTCTTGGTTTGATTCATATCTTTCTGGTAGGCTTATTTCAATTGATCCGCTTTTCCGGAGCCCTTCTGAAGTATATTATGGCGTCCCGCAGGGATCTGTTCTTGGTCCCATTATATTTTTGATTTATGTTAATGATCTGATTTCGGCTTTGAAAAACACCAGGCCTTTGGTATGTTGCCTAATAAAATGGCTATAGAAATGGAATAATAATCTAATGCATGTTGCCCATGTTGCCTTCTTCTAATGAAGATTTCCTTGTTGCTTTTGCGGATGATACCACTCTTGGGACCCTTGGGAAGACGGAGTGTGATATCAAGTCTAACCTTGTGGCATTATTCGAGAGAGTTATGTCATGGTTTAATGCCAATTACTTGGTCATGAATGTTGGTAAATCACATTTTCTTATTTTTTCTCGAATTGGTGTAGCTTTCCCTCAGATTGCACACCTTTAGGTGTCACAAGGCTCCTTGTGTAGACCAGAGAATCGGGTGGTCCGGTTTCTTGGTATCCTACTTGATGAGAACCTTTCATTGAGAAACCATGTAGCCATGATTAGGGTTTAGGTCTTACGGAGTTTGGGTATCATTCGAACACTTAGATACACATTTCCTGGATCTATTCTAAAACTTCTTTTTTTTTTCTGCCTTGTCCAGTCATATGTTTCTTATTGCCCCATTGTATGGATGTCTACTTTTCCGTCTACGCTGGGGTCACTTTCCGTCATGTATACTAAAGCACGGCGTTTGGTTATGGACACCAACCGTTCTTCACCAACACAGCTCTTAAGGCTAATTTTGTCTTTGATCAACTTCACGGCAATCTTTCAAAATCTCTTCGGAAAACTCCTATGTTTATTTCTGATACAGCTCCATATAGTCTTCGTTCTTCAAATAATATCCACATTCCGCCTACCCCTACTATTATATCAAATTCCAATCCCCACATTGCTTTTCAACAGGTCTGGAATTCACTACCTTCTTCAGTGCAGAAATGTCACTCGTTTGGGACTTTTAAAAGGATTCTTAAGGATCATTTAATAAAGAATCAAATAGATTTTTTTTTCTCTGTGGAGTTGATGGCCTCTGTGTTTTGTTAATGGTGTTTGGTTTTCCTCTCTGCACTTGGCTCCCAGGCCTCAGGTATGTTCTCTGTTCTTTTTTTTCCTTCTAGTTGTTGCTTATATTGTATCCCCCATAAATATATTGCCTGTAAACTGCTAAATGTAAATGTTAGGTCGGGGCTAAATGATACAAGTAACGAATTTTTTTCTTTTTCCAAAAACGGCAGTTTCAAATCTAGGACGGGATTATTATTTAGAAATTATTGTTAAATATTTCTTTTCTTTGCAGTTGGGATTATGCTGCGGAAATCTTTGCCAAACTATAATTAATGCTTTCGGAAGGTGCCTCGCCCACCAGCGAGTTGTTAGATGTGACGCGACGATTTTCTATACCAACGTCCCAACGAACGAAAATTCGTAAGAGTTTTATTTTATTAAAATTTATTTCTGTTTTATTTTTCTCCTCCTAGTTGTTGCTTATATTGTATCCCCCATAAATATATGTCACAAAACCTGTTCTAAAATACTACAGCCCGTTTTGACCAGAGCTGCCACTACATGGGATCTTTAAACAAAATCTTGAAATTTCCGTCCTGCGATTGGAAAAAATATATATTTTAAACATTACACTCAAAAAGTATATTTAGCATATACATCGTTTAACATATATTGGGACCATTTTTTGAACCTTGGGATAATTCTCAGGTAATTTATAGATATTGTTAAATTTCCAGTGGCAGCCCTAGTTTAGGCTGTATGTACCTTTGTAACATAGTAGGGATTGGTAACCTACAGCCTGCGGGCAAGATGCAGACCGCAAGTCCACATTATGAAGTAGAATGTTTTCATTCTCACGTTGATTATGTTCTTTTTGATTTGCATTGTGTTAGTCAGACAGTATGCCGAATAAATCCTTATTTTAGATTTATCATGATAATTGACAACAAAAACAATTTTGCATTTCAAAACAAGCTAAGTAACTGCTTCATTTTGAAATGAAAAATATAGTGAACCTCTGCGATTTAGCGTAAAAGAAAATAAGTTGATGGTAAAGAAAATGACATACTGTTCATAAATTTCTGCGGTCCCCCTGGACAAGCATGACGATGACATAAAGATAATCATAAAGAAGAAAAACGTGGATAAAACAGCCCATGAAAAAAAAAACAGTACAAATATTTTGGCCGTTTTTTAATTTTTTTTCTATTTCTGCACTGAGGACTGACGCCGTTTTTTTTTTTTTTTTTTTTAGTGACTTGAAACAATCCTCGTTTTTTCTTCTTTGCAAGTAGGTTTTTCTCACCATATAGACACAGTTGATACATCATCATTAATTCACTTTCCTTTCTTAAACCGCAACTAAAGTATAGTTAATATGCGCTCCTCCGTCTGAAATGAAGTCCACCGTGTGACGTTCCTGAAAAAAAGCTTGTCTCCACTGACTTAAAAGATCGCTAATAAAAATAAAGATACAGGTAATCCAACTTTAACATACAAATTACACATTCAAGACGTGTTAATGCATTCACGACATAATAACTCACAAGTCTGTAGATAAAACACAGGAAGATAGTTGTCCGAATCACAAGTAAGAGATCAAAGCTCCAATCCATTAGTAAACATTTTCAGACACAGCCACACCCAAAAGAAGAGGGTTTTGGACCCCCCCCCCGCCTTTGAAATTTTATCCATCATTCTTTTTATGGGGAAGAGGGATAGAAATTATCCTTTAAAATATAAGCTAAATTTTGCCATTAAAAACTTTGCACGGAGCCCAAGTTGAGTTTGTCCACAAATTGGATTAACAACAATGGTCACAGATTATTTGCAATTTCTGATTTTGTACTGATACTAAAGTGCGAATTCGGTCCTTTGGACTTGTAATAGCCGCTTTGTTGAAATGAATCTTATCTTATCTTCAAACAACTGTCATTTAGAAAAAGCAAGAAAACTGTAAGATGATAGAAAGCTTTTCCTAAAACTTTGAAAAGCATTGCAAATCCCGTTTTTTCATCTAGGCTTTACGACCTTGGACATGCAGTTGTTGGTATTGAGGGGGTGGAACAGGCCATATTGGATTTCTTTAAAGAACCGTCTTTAGAATATGTGAGGACCGAAGGTGATGGCTTTTCTTTGTTTAACGTGAGCTTTGTTTTCTGTTTTTCGAGTTTATCGTTTTAACGATGAGAAAGCTATTTTCAAAACAAAAAGAAAAAGGAAGACTATATTGCAAAATTTGTATTGCGAGTCTTGACATAGCTGATGAGTCTTGTCGATGTTTTTTATTGAGTTCAAGAGAAGTGGTCTAGGAAAAGAAGATTGTACTCCAGATTAGAATTAGGAGGGCCTGGAGTCTTTTGTTGGGATGCTCGACTCTTTTGAACAATAGCTCTCAAAATTTTTATCAGCTATTTGGAGGGGGTGTGAGGGGGTCAGGGTGAATGTGTCATTGTATTATCTTCAGACGGGGCTCATTTGATTGAAAATGGAAGTTAAGAGTGTGCTGTTGAAGAGTCAAAAGTGATTTGAGGGCAAACACCCCACCCACCCCTATCCAATCAAATTTTTGAGACATCTATTTTCTTCAGCATTGTTGAAAGGTCCTGTAATTGTGCTTCGCCAACCCCCCCCCCCCCAGCCCTCGGGGCAAGGGATGTAAGTTAGGCAATTTGTTCACGGTTTATATATAGTATATGTTTTTAAGAGAGGTATGCATGTTTTTTCTTTGCTTTCCCAAAATACAAAGGGCTTTCAGGCAAATCTTCTAGGGAATGTTGAGGGGACTGTTGAACTAAATCAAAACACGTTATGTGTATATAGGTTGTCAGAAGGATGTGACTCTGTATTGACTGAGCATATTAGTTTGGAACTTCAGGAAATGACAAGGGAGAAGATCAATTGACCAAAAAGGCTTAGTATATTGAAATAACCATCCAAGAAAATATTGAGTGGAAAGTTGAAATAAATCAAAATACACTATATGCACAGATACTAATGCTGGCATATGTTCAATATGTTTTGAACATCTTACCTTATCAAGAGGAAACTTCTGAGGCTTCACGAGTGAAATGTTGAACTTACCAAAAGCCAACATTTAGGCCTACCTGCTACTACTGCTGTTAATACTGCTGCAACTTACAAACAGCAAAAAACTGGTTATTCCCTGGTCTTATAGATCCAAATTCTCAAGTGCTGGATAACAGATGAGTACCAGTAAATCCTTGTCCTCCCCTCACCTACAAAGCCACACCTTTGAGAATTAAAATTAAGAAGAATACTTATTAAAAGTTTTATGGCACTTGGTATTAACCAAGTGACATAGCAATCGCCAATTCTGTCGGTCGGTCTGTCTGTCGGTCCCGGTTTTGCTACTTTAGGCAATTCCAGGTAAGCTAGGACGATGAAATTTGGCAAGTGTATCAGAGACAAGACCAGATTAAATTAGAAATAGTTGTTTTCCCAATTTGACCATCTGGGGGGAGTAGGGGCTGGTTAATTCGCAAAAAATAGAAAAAATGAAGTATTTTTAACTTATGAGCGGGTGATTGGATCTTAATGAAATTTGATGTTTGGAATGATATTGTGTTTCAGAGCTCTTATTTTAAATCCCGACCGGATCTGATGACATTGGGGGGATTTGGGGGGGGGACCCCTCCACTCTCTTTACTACTACTACTATGAAGAACTCACCGCAGCACAAAGCCACCGGAGTCCAACACAGCTACGCACGCTCCTCTATCCCAATTTATTCAGAGCCTCCCTCTTTACACCCTCCCAGGAAGTTTCTATGCCCTTTAAATCTTTCTTTATGACATCCTCCCACCTCAACTGCGGACAACCTGCTTTCTGTTTAGCCCTAGACAGTTGGCTGAAAAGGACAATTTTTGGTAATCTGTCATCCTTTATCCGCAGATTGTGCCCTAGCTATATCTACCTTTCTCTCATTACAGCCCTACAAAGCGGTATTTACCTACGATATTTGCACCACCTACTGTTTGAAATATGGTCTGTCAGAGGGTTTCATTACTTTATTTATAATGATTTATTTACGTTTTAAGCATGACTTTTTTTCACTACTTCTGCTCCCCTTTGGTTTAAATTAGTTCTGTACTTATTTTAAAAAACTTCTTTTGTTGAAACATCTTCTGTTTGTTAAGTTAAAAATTTAATTTCTGTAAGTTTTGTTGATATTTTTTTATTGATGAATAAAAGCAAAAAGATTTTGGGTTGCTCTTCATATTCTGGACAAAATTTTGCTAGGAATTCTAAAAATAGCTATATTACAGAACTACCAGTGGTTGGATACGGGTACTAATATTTAAAAAAATGTGAACAATTTTGGGAATTTTTTGGGGGGGAAGCTGTTCCGTCGTATCTACTGTTACAACCTTTGATATAGACGAATAATGATCAAACACTTCGTTGTAGGAATTTTTTTGTGTGTGCTATATTTTGCTTTAATAGCTTGTTTGTTTACTTTTATGCATTTTGAGCTAGTATATTAGTTAATATAGTTCCAATTTGTTGTAAAAAAAAAAAAAAAAAAAGGAGATGAAGAATCCCTGACAAGATTTGTTTCCAGTTGCGATTCCCTTGGTTCTGAAACTTTTATTGAGGTGTCTTCACGGCCTGAAACTTTAATGAGATAAAAAAAGAGATCACACTAAGAATATAACACACTAATAACACACACTTTCAAACTAAGAATCAATACAACCCTTTTTTTTTCAAACATTCTTTGTCGCTGATGTGCTCCCTTCGGCCAACAAATCAGGATTTGTTATCTACTTGTTTTTTCCGTCCAATATTCCCTCACAGTTTCAGCTAGGTCACTTAAGGCGTTAATCTATACCATTAACCGTATATGAACTATTGAAGACGTCTCATTCTGATATCCTGGATGGAGATAGTGTCATTTGATTTAGCTCAACATCACCTTCAATATTTACAGAAAGTTTCAAATATGTTCGCCGTTCCTGCCGTATTGCAGATGAACCATTTTGACACCCTGGATGCATACAGTTCACCGATTTAGTTCAACATCCCCATCGGCATTCCCTCAAGACAGAGTGTTTTTTGATTTAGTTTAGCATTTCTCTGAACTTTCGGTGAAAGTTCCCACTTAATACTCTTAAATGTTCCCCAGTTATTGCATATATGCCATATTGACATTCATAATGCACTTAATGTCTCCTGAATTAGTTCAATATACCTCTCGATATTCACTCGAAATTTTTACTTAATACTGTTAGTTTTTCCTGAAATATTATAAATGCGCCCTTTTTTTACCTTTATGTTCACAGTTGCTTTTGACTTTGTTGTACAATGTTTGTTTATTCCGTGAAAGTTTCTACTGTGGTCCATGGAACTTCCTGAGATACTGTCAATATGTCTTTGGCAACCTTGATGCACATAGTGCGTTTTTATTTTGATCAGTACCATCTGTACAATTATCTGAAAGTCGCCTTAATACCCTAAGAAGTTGCTGAGATATTTTTGATATGCCCTTTTTTCCACCTGAATGCAGGAAGTACCTTATCGTTGAATTCAATTTGCTCTCTGATCATTCCTTTGAAAGTTAAACTTGATATCAAAAGCTGTTCGTGACATGTTGCGGATACTGTCTTTTGACAATTTGTTCGGGATCTATCTCAACATGCACCGAAGGTTTCAGTTTTATACTTGAAGCAATTCTTGTTATATTATATCAACTTTGAGCGATTCTTGTTATATTATAGGTTCATCATTTTGACGAAATGGATGCACATAGTGTTTTTCAATTTAGTTTCGAATCCTCCCCCAGCATCCTCTGAAAGCGTCTACTAAATACTCTTAGCCGCTCTTGATATTTTGCAGACGCGCCTTTTCGACTACTTAGGTGTGTATTAGTATACTTTGATTTTGTTCGACACCCTCCTCACCAATGATTGAAGGTTTCAACTTAATACCCTTAGAAATTACTAAGATATTGGAGATGTGCTCTTTTGACTACCTGGATGCACATATATTCTTATGATTCAGTTCGATTTTCTTCTCAACCTTCTCCTTAAAGTTTAAACTTAAAACCCCTAGCTGTTCAGTTATTGTATACTAGCCATTTTGACAATCATGATATTAGTCTACTTTTAGTCTGCTTTCATGTTTAATTCCTGGTCTGACATGTTGAGAGTCAAAATAATTGGACAATATCAACGCGGTAGCTCCCGAAAATGTCTGGGACAGCACTGCAACGCAACTGTGACCATGACTGGGGTCTCATTCGGAACCGGTTTTAGACTGATTGGAAACCAGTAACATCTGGATTGCCTCGTGGGTTGGACCTCACTTCCTCAAGGCCATGGTCACACAACAGTTGCATGCGCAATCAGTTAGCAATTCTAGTCTCAAAACAGTTGCCCCGTGGCCGCTGGGCCTTAGTCGCTCCTGAGCCGTTCTTGATAGTGCAAATGCGTCTTTCTTACGACCTTGTTACACGTAGTACACCTTCCTGACTCTCATATAGTTCACCACCCTTCTCACCATCCCCCAAGACCTGACTAAATTTGATTTCAAAGGATTTCAATAAAAGGGCTACCAGAATTGATAATAAGTAAAATACGCTTAGCGACATATATATATATATATATATATATATATATATATATATATATATATATATATATATATATATATATATATATATATATTGTATAATATACTAGTTCTTCATCACTTTTTCGATCGTTTTATCTCCGTGGGGCTCTTAGAAAATGTTAATTTTTTAAATCATTCCTTATCTGCCCATGAAAGTTTTTGCCCAGAAAATTTCTTTTCCGCCAAAAACTAATCCATGCTACCCCCGCCCCTCCTTAGGTAGTGCTCATTTTCACATTTAGTATTTATCTTGTATTGACTAATTCAGTTTTAAGGAACACATTTGTATCTGTGCTTTTCCTATATCACAAAATGTTCCAGGAAAGTCTAAAAGGATTTGTTAATAGCAAGCATAATTACATGTGAAGAAAAAAGGTCTTGACCAGACATCGCAACCATCTTGAGGTTTTCGCTCTTGTAATGTATTTAGCCAGTCTTCAAAATTTATCCTTTTATAAATTTTTTAGTTCGGAAAAACATATTGTCTATTGTCTGCAAATGATTGACTTTTCTTTTCTTTTCTAGATAATGAAGTAGCTGGGCAGTAAATTTCGGAAAGTAAATTTCTCTGTATAAGCCTGTTCTCTGTTGCATTCGTCTTTTTGTGTATAGACGCTTATTTTTACATAAAAAGACAGTGCAGCAGAACTGGTTTCTTATAATTTTAAAGTTTAAATAAAAAAAAAGGGTTCTAAACCTCAAGTTAAATAGAATCTCAGTAAAATTTGCGTATATTTTTTTTTGCTCCCCTTTTTATATTTTACAAAAAATAGAACCCTCAAAAAATTTTTAATCAATTTTGCTTCAATTTTTTGCTCATCCTTCACCTAACGAATTTACTGCTCATTGAAGCTGTGCAATTATGTGGCCTCTGCTCCTGACAAAGAACCTCTTCCTGACTCAACATACAACAACATTTTTTTATTTTATATTTTAATATAAATTTAATCAATAAAATATTGTTTCTTTGTATTCTTGCAAACTGCTTGTTGTTCTTAGAGCTAGGGATAGTTCATAGGGACGGAGTACAAGATAGAGAAAATTAAAATAAATACATAACTATGTTTATCAAAACAATTTATGAAGAGCACTTACTATACACGAACAACTATTGTATACTTTTACCTTTAAGCATCCCCTTTTAAGAAGGGGATGCCATGAAGGAAAAGTGATATTGTGGTTATGTTTCAAAAACAGTTTCGATAGACCTATTTTGGGCTCGCCATTTTATATTTGCGGATTAATGCTAAACTTAAAAAATGTAGCTAGGACTTTTTTATATATAGTTTGAACCTGATAAAAGTAGGAAAGGGGATCTTGCTTGTCCAAAAACCCCAATGCCAGGGTTTACTGTATCTATATGCTTACTAATGGCGAAGTAATAATAATCACAAAATGACTAAAATGATTCATTCTTTCGAATATATTGACCATCGGGTAAAGAATAATTTCAATTGAAAATATATTGCGTATTCATTGAAGAGGCAATGCTACTAATTGTTTTGGGGAGTTAAATGAGGGTTGCCCAACTCATATTAATGGCCTTTTCTGTTTCTTTTTGTGCTGGATTTCTTCATTCAATTTAGTCTGTTTGGTTTAAGATTGTTAACTTAGTTAGAGGATTCGACTTATGCCCGCTCTGATCTCTAAAATTGTGTCTTCTTTCGCGAAAATGCATCGTTTTCATGCATTGAATTTTTAAATCAATTAACAGTGTATACAGTACTTTTGCGTTGACGATAGCTTCTGGTCTATGGATGAGCATCCTAACCCCAAAAAACCTTTGGGCGTTTTCATGAGTATCTAGGCTTGTATGAGAAGCCTAGAGGAAACTTTTAAGAAACTAATAAATTATTGAAGAAGAATTTTTATCGTCCTTCAAAAGAACTTTGCAGTAAGGTCGTGGAAATATGGCATATATTTTATGACATTTTTACAAAATGTTGAAGATTAGCAAAAAAATATATCAAACGCCTTTTCAACCGTCAATTGTTGAAAAGACACTATACTTTTGACTGTGGGGGAGACCTCTACTTAAGGCTTTCGGTCTCTAAAACTCATGAAAATTTGGTTATAATAGATTTTGAGTTGATTGTAAATCGAAAGTAACTCGAGAACAAAAGAGGTTATAGCATTAAGCGTTAATTATTTATAGCATCAAGTGCAACAGCATTTTTCATAAGCTTGCTCTTTGGGAAACAAGTTCTTTCTGCTGTTGTAATTGAAAATACCCTTTATAACAATTTTTTGCCGATTCGAGATATAAGGCTCAACCCCTTTTCATAGATTGTTGGCAACAGTAGTATTTTTTTAAATATAGGAAACATAGGAATTGACTATCCCTTGTGAGGTGTTTCTTTATCTACCGTAACGGTGATACTAGTATATAGCTAGTAAGAATGGTGGGTACTCAGAAGAAAATCCAGTGACACCCTGTTATGTCTCTAGAAGCCGTATTATTAATCCTTTGGAGGAGTATAAACAGCTTTCTATGAGCTCTGCAGAACACGGACATTCATTTTTGGGAACAAGCTTTGTGTAAAGTTTGCAGAGAAGTATAATTGAGATGGATGGCATTGTATCCATAGAAGGTTAAGTTCACCATGCTTTCTTGCCCAAAAGGAACAAACCCATTCGAGAATATCTACCGCGTGAATGGATGGTGAAAATATATTTTTGAGGAGATGGGATTAATCAATATTCTTTATAGTTTTACCTCCAAAGATGAAACCAGGGTGTTGCACGATCTTTGACTGACTAACTGATCTTTTGTGTGTTCTCTCTGTCTTTGATTTTTGGAAACTGACCCTCTTGGAAATAGATAACTTTTCTGTCTCCACAAGATATACCTGTGGATACCGGGAAACCTAGGTTGTGTCTCCATTTCTAAGGACATTTGTCAGTATCAGTAAAAAAGTATAAAGAATTCTTTACCTCAAAACAGCGTCGATCTGAAAACACTGTCAATTAGTCCAATCATTTTTAATGTATTGCACCTTGCATACGGTAAAGCCCTGCTTGTCCATAAATGTGGTCATGATAAAAGTTGAAAAAATCAAAAAGAAAGTTTTCTCCACTAATATTTAATATTTGCACCATAATGCATTTTAAATTACATAAGCCGATTTTTTTTTTCTGTTGACAAGATTATTACCTGCCC
Organism: Artemia franciscana; assembly: GCF_032884065.1. NCBI lineage: Eukaryota > Metazoa > Arthropoda > Branchiopoda > Anostraca > Artemiidae > Artemia > Artemia franciscana. Next base: position 21,163,410 of record NC_088883.1, on the reverse strand, counting down.
TTAAAATAAAAATGGTTAATGGCCTCTTTTGAATTATATTGTTGAAAACAGGAAGTTTTGCATAAAAAGCAAAAAGTTCAAACCAACCGAAAAACAAAAAGTAAAATCCAAAAGATTTTGCATAAACTCTTAGTTTGAGCAAAATAATTTTGATAAATCAAGCAGAAATCCATAAGAGAAGGAAACTTAAAATGAAGAAAAATGAAAAGAGTGAATGAAAGCAAGCTTAGAATGAACGTAAGTTAGCGTAAGTAAGGGTGGTGATGTCTAGTGCGGGCTAATCAACAAAAAAACTTCAAAAATCCTCAGTAAAATCGGTAATTTAAGGCATTACTTAAAGTTTATTTTAGCTCTTTGGATGCAAGTTTCGAGTAGGGACTATAAGAATGATTGATAAAACCCAGCGGATTAAATACGATTTTACGTTTCATTCCGACACAATCTTCCTATATTAGCTGTCTTACAAAACAAAATTGAGTCTTCGTCAGTATGGATATATACATTGTCTGTGTCAACTAGAATTTCCCTGTGGACATTGAGATTGGCAAAGCCATTTAGCCTACTTTCAGACGTCACGTTTCTTAGGTATGTCTTGATTCTCCGAAGTGTAAAAGGAGAGCTCTTTTGTGCTGGTCGATACAGGTATAGTGATTAAAATATTAAGTAAGATATGGATGTTCGAAGAGATTGCTTTGCCACAAATATTTAGAAAATCAGTTGCATTGACATGGTGTGCCTTGTTCCGTTAGAGAAATTTTTGCCAAATTTTTCTTTCCGCCATTAAACGTTTAAGGTGTTGTTTTTCAAATCTTCTTCATAACTTTCGATCAACTTCAAAAATGACTCTTTCATCTCTTTACATTCTTCACTATTCTGTGGATAAGTGTGAAGCAAACAGCGAAACCCTTTTAAAATATTCTTGTGCTTTAAGAGACGTTCTTCTATAAAGTTTTATACTTTCAATCCAGAAGATGAATAAGTTAATTCTTTAAAATTGTTCTGTGCTTTCGGCTGAGACATTTCTTCTGTGTATCTGCCTGTCTACAGTCCTTGTAACACTAATTGTAGTTCCATTCAATTTGGCCATTTTTGGCCAAATTTCCATTCAATTTGGCCAAAGAAAATAAAATCAGTGGAAAATAGAATGTTAAACTTTCTTTTGCCGTTGGGGGAGGGAAGGTGTCAGCACGCCATAAGTTGAACACCTTACGAATCGTGCATGTTGTTTCAATATCTCTGGCGGGGTGTCCATATTGCTGATGGACGGGTTCTCTTTAGTAACAAACGTAGTGAGAGCCAATTCAAGTTTTGTTCCACTTTCTTTTTGTAGCTCTTTAATGTTAACAATGCTTGATATAGCAACAGGGCCCTTGACTGATACCTAGTGCTTTGCTCAATCTTTGACAAAATTTTATAAGGCCTACTACCGCTATATCTTGATAGGTCCATAGAACTTGCTTGCTTCTTTTTTTTTTTTTTTTTTTTTTTTCTACTGAACTAAGTATTTACAGTATACATTACAATATAATACTCTTCTGATCTTGTCAAGTGCCTGACAAAAGGCTCTTTAGAAGGGCAGTCCAGTAGACGTGAAACAAATATACCCTCATTCAAGATTTGATTCAATCCAAATTTCAATTTTCAACCCATCAACTAACAGTGGTCCCCCAATTACCTAAAAAAAATTCACATAATACCAATCTATTAGCTTTATACAAGTTCATAATTTTTCCTTTTTCGATTTCAAACACCATAATTAGTTAAGGCCTTTTCATTTTAGTTGCCCTGAAAAATTAAAAAAGTACACCAGCTTTGCCTGAAAAACTTTATTGAAGACACGGCTGAATGTGAAAATTGCCTTTGCTTTTGAAATTTATTCTGCTTTTCAACTGGCTGCAAACTACCACGTTTTCTTATATTTTCTCATGCTGTCGATAAATGAGTTTCTTAAATTGAAATTGCTGGAACTCAAATAAGGAGAAATAATATGTAAAAATATCGTACAGATATGTAAGTTTCTGAACCGTCTCTATTTGACAATACGGGAGAATAAGGACACGGAAAAAAAAACGAAGCTATCCACAGCAAAAAAGAAAATAATAATTTTGCAAAAAAAAAATCTTATTTGAGCCATGATTTCAATGAGGCTTTTTCAGGAAGACTTCGCGCTTCTGATTTTTTTTTTTTTTTTTTTTTTTTTCTTAGCAACTAAGCGGATTTGAAAATTATTTCCACTCAACCAATTTTGCCTAAGAAAGCTATAATAAAGAAAGGTCAGTACTTGGAATTCTAATTTTTTTTTCTTTTGTTGTCCTGTTGCCTTGCATTGTCTTGCTTTGCCTGCTTGGTCTCCGAACTTATTTAAGAAAACGCTCTAGTATGTTACTTTAAAAATCTAACCCAAAATACTACTCGAACCTTATTAGAAACTATATAGGATTAATCAAAATATAGCTCATGCTTTTTATACAAAATATTTTCTTGCTAAAGTCCAATTCAGCTCAGGTTCGTTTTGATGGAAATTGGCATTAGGGCATTATCAATAGTCCTTATCGAATTTAGCGGTGAGATCAGGATGAAACTGGATGGGAAGAATAGAAACCTGTCTAAGATACGTGACTGACATAACTGAACCGGATCTGCTATCTTTTGTGGAATTGGGGGGGGGGGGTAATTTTGAAAATTGAGGTATTTGTAACTTACGAAAGGGTGACCAGATCTTAATAAAATTTGATATTTAGAAGGATCTTGTGCTTTAAAGTTTTAATTTCAATTTCCGACCAGATCCTGTGACATTCGGGGGAGTTGGAGGGGGAAACCGGAATTCTTGGAAAACATGAAAATTGGGGTATTTTTATCTTACGAATAGATGATGGGATCGTAATGAAATTTGATTTTTAGAAGGAATTCATGTCTCAGAGCTCTTATTTCAAATCCCGACCAGATCTTTTGACATTGGGGGGAGTTGGAGGGGGAAATCTTGGAAAAACACTTGGAGTGGAGGAATCGGGATGAAGCTTGGTGGATAGAATAAACAAATGTCCTTGATACGTGATTGACAGAATCGTGCTGGATTCGCTCTCTTTGGGGGAGCTGGGGGGAGGGGTTCAGTGATTTGGCGAGTTCGGTGCTTCTGGACGTGCTAGGGCGATGAAAATTGGTAGGCGTGTCAGGGAGCTGCACAATTTGACTTGATAAAGTCGTTTTCCCAGATTCGACCATCTGCAGGGCAAAAGGGAGAGGAAAAATTAGAAAAAATTAGGTATTTATAACTTACGAGTGGGTGATCGGATCTTAATGAATTTTGATATTTAGAAGGACTTTGTGACTCAGAGCTCTTATTTTAAATCTTGACCTGCATTAAGCCTCTTATTTTTCTTTTTAAATCAATCTATTGATTCATAGAATATTGTTAGAGCTCATACCATATGATCTCTTGGCTCTTAGCTCTTCTCGCCTCGTCACAAGTGCCATATGAGCTCTTAGCTCTTGTTTCTTCTTCCTTAAGCTTTTATTGTAAACATATTAAAGTCGATGTTGCATATTAATTAGTATGTTTACAGACTGTCATTACTTAACTAAGGCTTTTTCAAATAATCAAACTTTTTTTAATTCAGATGTCTTCAACTATCTAGGCTATGGTAGTGTTAAGATAGAAAAAATTGGGTATGCAAGTGTTGCAAAATTGCTGTAAAAAAAATGTGGCAAGATAAGATGTTTATTTAAAAAAAAAAATACTATCACAAGCCCCAAAGGGCCAAACGTGGTGATTGATATTGGATACAGTATGGTGCTTGTCAGGAAATATAGGGTAAAATTGATGTTTTAGAGTTGTCTTAAAAGTCTTCTATAGCTGCCCTTGTTTTTTTTATGGCTTTTTAAAACATCGAAGGAAAACAATTATGCACAATTTGATCTAGTTACAGCACACTTCCAAATACAGCTTTCCCTCCCAGTCTCTGTGTGACTCAAGCTTGTGTGCTGGGATTGATTTTGGAAGTGGCTATACCGTTTGTGCTGTGGGAGGGGAATAAAATAAAAGCCCTCTCCCTTGAAAATGATAGGAAGCGACCTAAAAATCTACTTTGTTTTATTCCTTCTACCCTTAGATCTTTTCCTGTTGTTTTTTTTCGAACGCCTAAGGCAAAAAAATAAAATGCACAATTTGATTCGTTTGAGGTACACCTACAAATTCTGGGTTTTTCCCCAGCCTTTGTCTACCTCAGGTATACCACAGGAGGGTGTCACTTTAACTTTGAGGCAGGGTGTTCCTTTTGACAGAAGAAAGGGATTCAGACAGAAGCCCCATCCCCCCAAGTTAAAAATACCAGCCTTAAATTGTTCTTTTGTACTCCCTCCCCCACCCCACAGGCTGAGCCTATGCGTTCCTGGGGATAGGGCTGTAAGTTGTGCCTTGGGGGCATGTTAGGTTTCTATGGAACAGAATTTACGGAATTTTATGGTATAAACCTCAGATTAGGCTTATTAGATTTAATTTTTGCTCGTTTTGAGTTTGACTCAGCTATTTATTAAATTAAAAAAAACAGGTTTTTGTAACTGCAAGTAAGGAGCGACATTTAAACGATCAGAAATTATTCCATATATGAAAGGGGTTGTCCCCTTCTCAACACCTGGCTCTTTGCGCTAAAGTTTGACTCTTTCTTACAACTCTACTTTTTAAATCAATAGAAAACTTTAGCGTAAAGAGCGAGGCTAAACGGTTTTTTTGCTAAACGGTTTTTTTCACAGTTTTGATCAGACGATTTTGATAAAAAAAAAAAAAGGTGGAGGAGGAGGAGGCCTAGTTGCCCTCCAATTTTTGATTACTTAAAAAGGCAACTAGAACTTTTTTTACGAACGTTTTTGTTAGTAATAAAATATACGTTACTTACGAATTAACTTGTGTAATGAACGGTTTGCATATGAACGGTTTGCAATATGAAGGGTTTGCCCCCTCGTCACTACCTCGCTCTTTTCACTAAAGCTTAAATGTTGTCCCAATTCTTTAATAATGACCCGTGAATCACAAAGGCCGTACAATAAATAGTTAAAATTACTAAAAATACTTTAGCATAAAGAGCAAAGTATCATGGAGGAGATGAACCCCCTTATTTACATAATAATTTCCGTACTTCTTAGGTTTTAATGCTGCTCCTTACTTTCATCTGAATTTTCTTTTGTCATTTTTTTTAATTAATGCTAGAAAATCCTGCAGCCCCTTCATGGAAATTCTCTTCTCTCATGACAAACTCTTCCATGCAGAGATCCTCCCACGTTAACTCCCTCCCCCACAACACAAAAAATTCCCCCTGGAAACGACTGTACACTTCCCAATAACCCTTACTATATGTAAACAATCGTCAAAGTTTGTAACTTAGACCTAATATTTTCTGTTACTTAAAAAGGGCACTATAAATTTTAATTTCCGTTAGAATTAGTCCTCCTGTGACATTCTAGGGCCACATTTTTGTAGATAGGAGCTTGAAACTCCTGCAGTAGGGTTCTCTGATACGCTGAATTTGACGGTGTCATTTTCGTTAACATTTAATGACTTTTAAGGGATGTTCCCTGCTATTTTCTAAAATAAGACAAATTTTCTCAGGCTCATAACTTTTGATGGCTAAGATTGAACTTGATGAAACTTATATATTTAAAATCAGCATAAAAATATAATTCTTTTGAGGTTCCATTTTTAAAATTTTTTTTAAATTCCATTTTTTAGAGTTTCGGTTACCATTGAGGCATTTTTTTGTTTTCTTTCAGGTCTATTAACTGTTATCCAGTGATTTAAGTTATAGATGGTGCTTAAACACAATCACAGGACAACAGTATAGACTACTTTGGATTCAAATACAATCACATGCAGATGCTCTATTCGCAATGCTCCAGTTTATTCAGAATGCTCCATTACTAAAGGAAGATTTGGCTTAATGTTCGCTTCACAAGCACCCAGTATCAGTACCTTTTTTGTTTTTTATCATGAATAAAATTAAATCTAATGCATTGTGGGAATCTTCTCTTCTAAACTAGAGCCGTTCAATAGAAAAACTACAAATAAAGTCTTACTATCACATAGGGTGTGCCATTGCTACCGAAAGCACCGCCCAACCTTCTCCCTCGGAATGTGTACGCGTACCAGCTTACATCTTGGTCTTGTGGGATAAAGACCAACTACAGATCAAATTGGAACCTTTAGAGTCGTCCAACGATAAAACTAAACATTCAACCCATACCTGGTTAACGAGGGAGACCTGGCCATAGCTGTAATGAAAGTATTGAAAAGCTTAATTTAATGATGCTCCTTGTAACGAGGAGCCAAATTTCTTTAGAATATTTAAGGCTTAAAGCAATTTGTTGACAATTTTCAGTTTCAGTCTATCTTCACCCTATTAGGTTTTTGGGAGCGCTTCATGATTTTATTGTGGGGGGCCACTACAATGAGACAATTGAAGTCTCTACAGTGTATGTATTTTAAAAAAGTAGTGGGCTTGAAACAGTTTGGCTCTCAAAGGTGACCTGGGTTTACCAAAATTGTGTCATAATAGCATTATCAAGATGATCAAATTTTTATTACAGATATTACATTTGCCTGATAATCGTCTAGTGAAGGCGGCTCACAATAACTTGTTGAAATCTTCTAAAAAGGCGAGGTGGCCAAAACAGATTAAAGCCACGCTGGAAGAAGCTGGCTTCTCATGGGCATGAAATAATGATCAGGGTCCCCATTGCAAACCTAATGATTTCCTTGGCATGTTGGATTTGGTTCTTTACCACCAGAAGATTAAAGTAGCTTATGATTTTATAACCAGATTAAAGTAATGTATTGAGAGGAGTTTTAGTTGATACTGAACCTACCGTGGAGCGTGCTAAGGTGTTGGTTGTAGGTGTTTGTTAATTTTATGCCATAGCCTAGGGCACACTTGGATTCTTGTGATGAAAATGGTCCGGGAGGCTGGTCTGCTTGCGCCCTTTGTTGGGAATATGGGAGAGACGTAAAGTATTTTATGAGTAATTATAAAAGTTTGGAGAATTTACGGAATTGCTTTTTTTTTTGGGGGGGGGGGATAGGGTGCATCATGGCTCCCATTTATCTTGAAGACCTTTTATAGGGAGCTAATTATTATGGTGGAAAGTTTTGTAAAGAATGATTTAGAGGGGGCTACCCCTCCTCAATACCCTGCTCTTTTCGCCGAAGTTTGACTTTTTGCTCCAATTACTTAAGAATGACTCCTGAAACACAAGATCTGTTTAATTAGAACAATTAGCTTTTTAAAAATTCAAAAACTTTAGCATAAATAGTGAGGGAGTGAGGTGGGGCGACCCCTCGTAAACGTAGCAATTTCTGTTCGTTTTAAGTTGTAATGTTACTCCTTGATTTCAGTTGAAAGGAAAAACTGTTTTTCATTTTATTGTTTTTAAGTCCGCATGCCTCGATGACGATTTGAAGACATTTATATCGCAAGGCCATTGGTGAAATTTTAGGCGCTTGATAAAATAAATTCGTAAGATTTGAGTCATATGTGTAACTGCTGAGAATATCTTGTTTTCATAAGAAAGTATTAAGCAGAGCCAGCCTTTGGGGGTGGCAAGTGGTATAACCCCACTAGGCCTGCTCATAATACCCCATTGACGCCACTGCTCCAAAAACCCCACTGGTGACCCGTGCTAATAAACTTGTTACGAATTATAATCACAAATTGATTTTGTGACTTCACGAGGGGCCTCACAGAAAAACAGTATAATCTAAGGCTGGAGTATCCAAATATGCCATCCCTTTTTATGGCACTTGGTATTAACCAAGTGACATATAGCGATGTCCCGGTTTTGCTACTTTAGGCACTTCCAGGTAAGCTGAAATTTGGCAGGCGTATCAGGGACCGGACCAGATTAAATTATAAATAGTCGTTCTACCGATTTGACCATTGGGGGGGGGGGAGTTGGGATCCGGCTAATTCGGAAAAATAGAAAAAAAATGAAGTATTTTTAACTTAACGAACAGGTTATGGGATCTTAATGAAATTTGATATTTGGAAGGATATCGTGTCTCAGAGCTCTTATTTTAAATCCTGACCAGATCCAGTGACATTGGAGGGGGGCCTAAAATCTTGGAAAACCCATAGAGTGGAGGCATCGGGATGAAACTTGGTGGGGAAAATAAGCACAAGTCCTAAATACGTTATTAACATAACCGGAACGGATCTGCTCTGTTTGAGAGAGTTGGAGGGGGGGAGTTAATTCTGAAAAATGAGGTATTTTTAACTTACAAAGCAGTGATCAGATCCTTATGAAATTTGAAGTTCGGAAGGATATCGTGTCTCAGACCTCTTATATTAAATCCCAACCGGATTTGGATAAGTTTGGGGGAGAAGCGGAACCTAAAATCTCATGAAAATAATAAGCACAAATAATAAGCACGGTGGGAAAAATAAGCACAAGTCTTAGATATGGGATTCACATAACTGGAACGGATCTGCTCTTTTTAGGGGAGTTGGAGGGGGGACAGGATTTATTCTAAAAAATTAGAAAAAATGAGGTATTTTAAACTTACGAAAGAGGGATCGTATTTTAATGAAATTTCATATTTAGAAGGACCTCGAAACTCAGATCTCTTATTTTAGATCCCGATCAGATCCAGTGTCATTAAGGCGGAGGGGGTCTTGGAAAACGCTAAAAGTGGAGAGATCAGGATTAAACTTGGTGGAAAGAATAAGCACAAGTCCAAGATTGGTGACTGACATAGCCCGACCGAATCCGCTCTCTTTGGTGGAGTTGGGGGGGGGGGAGTAATACGGAAAAATTAGAAAAAATGAGGTATATGTAACTTTCGAACGGGTGATTAGATCTTAATGAAGTTTGATATCTAAAAGGATTTTGTGCTTTAGAACTCTTGTTTCAAATCCCGACCAGATCTGGTGACATTGAAGGGAGTTGGAGGGGAAGCCGGAACTCATGGAAAACGTGAAAATCGAGGTATCTTACGAATGGGTGATCGGATCTTAGGGAAACTTAATATATAGAAGAATATTATGTGTCAGATGCTCCATTTTCAATTCGAATCGGATCCGGGGACATAGAGGGTTGGATGGGGAAAACAGAAATCTTGGAAAACGTTTAGAGAGGAGAGATGTGGACAAAACTTGATGGGAAGAATAAACACAAGTTATAGATACGAGAACGACATAATTGGTATGGATCCGTTCTCTTTGGGGGAGCTGTGGGTTGTTAGTTTGGAAAAATTGAGGTATTTTTAACATTTAAATAACTTTTATTTTTAAATAAAAATAACTTTTGATATTTTGAATTTGATATTTAGAAGGAACTCATTTCTCAGAGCTCTTATTTCAAATCCAAACCAGATCTATTGACATTGGTGCTTCTGGACGTGCTTGGACGATGAAAGTTGGTAAGCGTGTAAGGGATCTGTACAAATTGACTTGAAAGAGTTGTTTTCCCTGATTCAACCATCTGGGGGGCTGAAGGGAGAAGAAAAGTTAGAAAATTGAGGTATTTTTAACTTACGAGTGGGTGATCGGATCTGCATTAATTTTGATATTTAGAAGGACCTCGTGACTCAGAGCTCTTATTTTAAATCCCGACCGGGATTAAGCCTCTGATTTTCCTTTTAAAGCAATCTATTGATTCTTAGAATTTTGCTAGAGCTCATACCATATGAGCTCTTAGCCCTTCCAACCTTGTCACAAGTGCCATCTAAGCTCTTGTTCAATTATCGAACAAGCGTCAATTATGAACGCCTTTGTTATATCGCCCCCTTCCTCTCCCAAAATTTTGCTTATTGATGCCCATGTCATATTGAGCCCCTCCCCTTAAGATTTTTTTCTAATATCTTCCCTTGACGGAGAAAACTAAGTGCAGCTTGGACGTGGCTCATTTGTTCACTTTTCCTTTTATCTAGCTCGTTTTGCACTTCACTATTTTTAATCGGTATTTTTTTTCATTTAATAATCATATTGCTATTTATCATATTTATTCCTATATATTCCTATTTCAATTAACTCGTTACGGCACAAGGCAGGTCAAAATAGGCCTTTGAAAAAGATCATGGCAGGGAAGAGAGGAGAACTTTGAGCTAGGACTTCGCTACCCAGAACATTTTTTTTTTTTTTTTTTTTTTTTTTTTTTTTTTTTTTTTTTTTTTTTGTAGTGTAACATTGTAATATTGTAAGTGCTAGTTTTTATTTTTGTAGTGTAACATTTCAGTGCGAAAGTATGCCTCCAGGCATGTGCACTGGTTTGTCATATCTATCTATGTAATTGTTGCAAATAAAAAATTAGCTATCTAGTTGTGTGCTAGAGTTATAGATATTCAGATTTAATTAAACTTACATCATTAAAAAAAAATTTTCGTATTGAATGAAGCTGAATTTTTTTTTCGAAGTTCAAGAAAGGGCAGTCCCTAAAAATACTCTAGTATACCTGCTAGAAAAAAAAATAATAATAATTCGCTCAAAATTAGTCTCATTGTATAATTTCACATCTTTAGAGGTTTTCTACTGTGCTAACTTCCTTGATTGAAATATTCGCAGACATAGGATGTAAATTATTTTACAAACGGAGAGAAATTAAAAAGAAGTTTAAGAAAACTTCTGGAAGAAGTTATCGGTCCTAGAAGTAAGTTGTTGTTTTTCGGGGTTTGAAGCGTTCTAACAACAGGTCATATGCATCCGTATCACTCAATTATTCTAAGCCTTATGTAATCACTAACTTACTTGGGTGTCAATTTGGTCAATATTCACTGAACATGATCATATATTACTTATCTTGCTATTGGTAGGGGTTTATTTACCTGCAGTAAGTAGAAGTATTAACGTTTGACGTTTCCTCTTCTTTTTCTTCCAGTTTTAATGGCTCCGTTTTAAAGTTTGCTTGTTATATTTCTTTGTCAATAATCCTTTTTTTAGGTGACGCTAGTCGTCAACGTGGATTTACAGATTCTCATTATAAAGCTTTAAAACGAATGCAAGATATACTTGGCTTTGAATATAGATTTCAAGTTTTGGCTTTTCCTTGTAATCAGTTTGGTGAGCAGGAGCCAAGTACCAACTATGACATCAAGAATTTTGTGTACAGAAATTATCGTGTTGAGTCTCCTGTGTTTTCGAAGATAGATGTCATTGGTGATAAATCGCATCCGGCGTTTAGAAACCTTGTTGGTAAGTAATTAGAATAAGAAAATTGAACTGTTAAACTGAGTTTCATAGGCTCAAACTGAGTTTGCTTCGTTATTTGTATGTTTTATATAGTGAAAAAAGAAATCACCAATACAACAGCACAAACACAGAAACAAACACACACCACACAACCGAACATAAAAAATATAAATTATTAAAAATAATGATAAATATAAAATAATAAATAACAAATAATATATAGTGAATAATAAATATGCACTTATATAGAGGGTCTGAGTGTTGTGATATTTCTCCTCTAATTACGCTAAATTCTTGGGTATTTTAACTATACCACTTTACCTTTAGTCTAAAAATCTTGAATGTTTCTATTTAATTGCTGGTTTGATTCTTTCCTCCTGCTTCGTCAGAGCATGATGCTTTGTCAACTTTTATTTTATTTTTTGTTTATCTATTTTAATGTTTATTTATTAATAGCATTTAAAACTACTGTCAGTCGTAGTTGAAGCATTCAACTACAACTGACAGTAGTTTATTTATTGTATTATTATTGTGGATATTATATATACATAGTATTATACATAATATTATTTTATAGTGTATTGTTGTGGAATTTCACAATAAGATAGATTTTACAACGATCAAACCGCTACCCTTAGAATCAAACCGCTACCGCTACCCTTAGAAAACCACTACCCTTACAACGATCAAACTGGTTACCCTTAGAATGACAAGAAATAGCTACCCGAGTAGGACATAATATAATTGTTGATATATAACCGTCAAGAATTAGCTCCCTGTAGCTACTTTATAGCATAACTTCAAATTCAATTTTTATGAACTCACTATAGATGGCCCAAGATAGATGTGTTAAGATACAAAATAGCGATGTTTTTGCACAAAATTTGTTTTTTGCCTCTTCCTTGGAATTTGTTTGTTGAGTAAATTCATTACAAATTTGATTTCGAAAGCACGACTGCTGAAAGAAAGGGGTCTTTGTATTGGTATAGTAAGCTTCTCTTATTTCTTTCTTTACTTTTCTTTCTTTACTCTACTTATTTTCTTGCTTCTTACGCTTATTTACTTATTTCTTTCTTTATTTTAAAGACTAAACTTTCTTTGATTAAACTGTTTGGCTTTCTTATTTGGAATAATTAGTTCTGTCAGTTTATAATTTACTTGGTTCTAACTTAGAGTTTGACTCCATGTTATTTAAATTTCATTTTTTTTTTTTAATTCCCTTAAAGATACTTCAGAGATACAGTACCTTCTGATGTATGCCCAGTGGACGCGCTCACGATGATAAGGGGTGAAGTGGCATCATGTACTATAGTTCTCTGTACCAGGCCAAGTCCATGGGAAGTAATTGCTAGCACTTCTTAGTCCCAGCCTGTTACCTTTGTGCACTTCTATCACAAGAATTTTTTTCGGCGGGGGATTTGCCGCGGGATAATACGCCTAGCACCATATATATAGGCCTACTAAATCTTATTCTTCTGTTTCTCTATTTATTGGAGTACTTGAATATTTTTGCTGTTCATATAACAAATTTAAGGCAAAGGAATTGGTAGTGAAAAAATAGCCTGTTTGACATACTCTCTCTCTTACCTATGCCAGATTGAGAATGCAACAAAGTGCAGCAACTAGCTTTTCAAAAATATAAGATAAAAGTTCTGCAAGTCTCATCTCCAAACAATGGCACAAAGAACTGATCTGAATGAACTAGCATCTGAATGGTGGCTAACCTTAATACTTGAGCATGGAACATGATAATTTTTTTGTATTTATTGATTTTGTGACACGCATAATACATGCATAAATTAATTTTACGAATAAAAAACAGACAGAAACTAAGTTGTTAAAAAGAAAGTATTGCAACAAAATGTGAAGACTGACATTGAAACTTAAAACAAGCATAAGTTAATTCGTATAAGAAGTCTAACTTAAAATGAACTGAAATTTCTGCGAATGAAGAAGTGAAACCAAACATTTACACTAAACGAGGAGCTGTTTTGAATAGTTTCATTTTTTAATTGTAGGTTTTGTAAAGAAATCCAACTCTTGAAAATATATTACTATAATGTAATAATACTAGCAAATTACTTTTTATAGTCTACCATTGTACCAATTTTGATTAGTTTTCATCTCTTTTTTCCTATTAAATCTATTCCGTCCACTTTTATAGAAGATATATTAGCTAAGTAAAGCTTTCAGTTTGACAGATTTCGGTAAAGCGCAAATGACAGTCTAGACCTTGGGGTGGGAAGGGTACCAACAGCGCACCCATTTATGGTAATTTGTGTTTGTTGTAAGTTGGACTTCAATTATTACTTAGTTTCTGTTCGCTCTAAGTTTCACTGCTGCCCGTTTCATTCTGTTTAATTTTTTTTTTTCATCCGTAGAAACACCAACTCGTTCAAGAGCTTGTAGGAAAAAAGATTTAGTTTTTTGTACTAACTCTAAATATGTATTTGATTCAAATATCGGATTAAGATTGGAGTTAGATGTGAAAATAATTTACATGTTTTCAGTAAAGTGCAAATGACAGTCTAGACTTTTAGGTGGAGAGGCTACCAACAGCGCACCCCCATTTATGGTAATTTCTGTGTGTCTTAAGTTGGACTTTATCTATGGCTTAGTTTCTGTTCGTTCTAAGATTCAGTGCCGCCATTTCCATTCGGTTCAATTTTTTTCATCCCTAGAAACACCAACTTTTGTAAGAGCTTATAGGAGAAATTATTTTGTTTTTGTACTGACTCCAAATATGTGTTTGATTCAAATATCGGATTAAGATTGGAGTTAGATGTGAAAATAATTTACATGTTTTCAGTAACAGAATGGAAACTTAGATCTTTATGAGAATTTGAGAAACACAATAAAAACCTCACTAACCTTAATATATTTACAGTTCATCAAAAAAGGATTCTTCATTTACCATGCCCACACGGACAAATTCACCCACAGTCTTAAAATTCTCAAAGTTTCTACTTGAAAATTTTTCAAGCCAATTGGACAGGCTTATTTTTTCTCTCCAACGCTTGTTGTATAAGAAGTTAAACAAGAAGCTATACAAATAAAAACATTAGTCCATCCCCTTAATCCTGGTAACGTTAAGATATAAATAAAAAAAGAACACCAAGGCTTGGGTACGTTTTATAAATGAATCCTGTTTTCCTGGTAACGTAAAGATATAAATGAAAAAAAGAACGTCAATATGGCTTGAGTACATCTTATAAATGAATCCCATTGTCCTGGTAACATTAAGATATAAATGAAAAAAGCACGTCAAATAGCTTGGGTACGTTTTATAAATGAATCCCGTTTCCCTGGTAACGTTAAGATATAAATGAAAAAAGCACGTCAAGATAGCTTGGGTACGTTTTATAAATGAATCCCGTTTCCCTGGTAACATTAAGATATAAATGAAAAAAGCACGTCAAGATAGCTTGGGTACG